>NW_025063692.1:0-135000 GCF_018153295.1 Drosophila grimshawi
CTCTAGAATCAAACTGCATTTAAATCTGAAACTGTCATCTGACCCCTAACTAATGTTAAAATTTGTCTTCTTCCTGAGGAAAAAAGACGCAAATGGCCAGCACTTTGTCAAAAGTGGCCCGATTTTGTTGAAATTTGTATTTTTAGTTAGGGTTTGACCTCTAGAATCAAACTGATATTAAATCTGAAACCGCAGACTTCCAAAAAGGAAAAAATACCGAAAAAAATACCAAAAATTAAAAAAAAAAGACGCAAATGGCCAGAACTTCGTCAAAAGTGGCCCGATTTTGTTGAAATTTGTATTTATAGTTGTGGTTTCACCTCTAGAATCAAACTGCACTTAAATTTGAAACCGCAGACTTCCAAAACGAAAAAAACCGAAAAGAAAAAAAAAAAAAAAAAAAAAAAGACGCAAATGGCCAGAACTTTGTCAAAAGTGGCCCGATTTTGTTGAAATTTGTATTTTTAGTTATGGTTTGACCTCTAGAATCAAACTGCATTTAAATCTGAAACTGTCATCTGACCCCTAACTAATGTTAAAATTTGTCTTCTTCCTGAGGAAAAAAGACGCAAATGGCCAGCACTTTGTCAAAAGTGGCCCGATTTTGTTGAAATTTGTATTTTTAGTTAGGGTTTGACCTCTAGAATCAAACTGATATTAAATCTGAAACCGCAGACTTCCAAAAAGGAAAAAATACCGAAAAAAAATACCAAAAATTAAAAAAAAAAGACGCAAATGGCCAGAACTTCGTCAAAAGTGGCCCGATTTTGTTGAAATTTGTATTTATAGTTGTGGTTTCACCTCTAGAATCAAACTGCACTTAAATTTGAAACCGCAGACTTCCAAAACGAAAAAAACCGAAAAGAAAAAAAAAAAAAAAAAAAAAGACGCAAATGGCCAGAACTTTGTCAAAAGTGGCCCGATTTTGTTGAAATTTGTATTTTTAGTTATGGTTTGACCTCTAGAATCAAACTGCATTTAAATCTGAAACTGTCATCTGGACCCCCTAACTAATGTTAAAATTTGTCTTCTTCCTGAGGAAAAAAGACGCAAATGGCCAGCACTTTGTCAAAAGTGGCCCGATTTTGTTGAAATTTGTATTTTTAGTTAGGGTTTGACCTCTAGAATCAAACTGATATTAAATCTGAAACCGCAGACTTCCAAAAAGGAAAAAATACCGAAAAAAATACCAAAAATTAAAAAAAAAAAGACGCAAATGGCCAGAACTTCGTCAAAAGTGGCCCGATTTTGTTGAAATTTGTATTTATAGTTGTGGTTTCACCTCTAGAATCAAACTGCACTTAAATTTGAAACCGCAGACTTCCAAAACGAAAAAAAACCGAAAAGAAAAAAAAAAAAAAAAAAAAAAAAGACGCAAATGGCCAGAACTTTGTCAAAAGTGGCCCGATTTTGTTGAAATTTGTATTTTTAGTTATGGTTTGACCTCTAGAATCAAACTGCATTTAAATCTGAAACTGTCATCTGGACCCCCTAACTAATGTTAAAATTTGTCTTCTTCCTAAGGAAAAAAAGACGCAAATGGCCAGCACTTTGTCAAAAGTGGCCCGATTTTGTTGAAATTTGTATTTTTAGTTAGGGTTTGACCTCTAGAATCAAACTGATATTAAATCTGAAACCGCAGACTTCCAAAAAGGAAAAAATACCGAAAAAAAATACCAAAAATTAAAAAAAAAAAAGACGCAAATGGCCAGAACTTCGTCAAAAGTGGCCCGATTTTGTTGAAATTTGTATTTATAGTTGTGGTTTCACCTCTAGAATCAAACTGCACTTAAATTTGAAACCGCAGACTTCCAAAACGAAAAAAACCGAAAAGAAAAAAAAAAAAAAAAAAAAAAAAAAAGACGCAAATGGCCAGAACTTTGTCAAAAGTGGCCCGATTTTGTTGAAATTTGTATTTTTAGTTATGGTTTGACCTCTAGAATCAAACTGCATTTAAATCTGAAACTGTCATCTGGACCCCTAACTAATGTTAAAATTTGTCTTCTTCCTGAGGAAAAAAGACGCAAATGGCCAGCACTTTGTCAAAAGTGGCCCGATTTTGTTGAAATTTGTATTTTTAGTTAGGTTTGACCTCTAGAATCAAACTGATATTAAATCTGAAACCGCAGACTTCCAAAAAGGAAAAAATACCGAAAAAAATACCAAAAATTAAAAAAAAAAAGACGCAAATGGCCAGAACTTCGTCAAAAGTGGCCCGATTTTGTTGAAATTTGTATTTATAGTTGTGGTTTCACCTCTAGAATCAAACTGCACTTAAATTTGAAACCGCAGACTTCCAAAACGAAAAAAAAACCGAAAAGAAAAAAAAAAAAAAAAAAAAAAAGACGCAAATGGCCAGAACTTTGTCAAAAGTGGCCCGATTTTGTTGAAATTTGTATTTTTAGTTATGGTTTGACCTCTAGAATCAAACTGCATTTAAATCTGAAACTGTCATCTGGACCCCCTAACTAATGTTAAAATTTGTCTTCTTCCTGAAGGAAAAAAAGACGCAAATGGCCAGCACTTTGTCAAAAGTGGCCCGATTTTGTTGAAATTTGTATTTTTAGTTAGGGTTTGACCTCTAGAATCAAACTGATATTAAATCTGAAACCGCAGACTTCCAAAAAGGAAAAAATACCGAAAAAAAATACCAAAAATTAAAAAAAAAAGACGCAAATGGCCAGAACTTCGTCAAAAGTGGCCCGATTTTGTTGAAATTTGTATTTATAGTTGTGGTTTCACCTCTAGAATCAAACTGCACTTAAATTTGAAACCGCAGACTTCCAAAACGAAAAAAAACCGAAAAGAAAAAAAAAAAAAAAAAAAAAGACGCAAATGGCCAGAACTTTGTCAAAAGTGGCCCGATTTTGTTGAAATTTGTATTTTTAGTTATGGTTTGACCTCTAGAATCAAACTGCATTTAAATCTGAAACTGTCATCTGGACCCCCTAACTAATGTTAAAATTTGTCTTCTTCCTGAGGAAAAAAAGACGCAAATGGCCAGCACTTTGTCAAAAGTGGCCCGATTTTGTTGAAATTTGTATTTTTAGTTAGGGTTTGACCTCTAGAATCAAACTGATATTAAATCTGAAACCGCAGACTTCCAAAAAGGAAAAAATACCGAAAAAAATACCAAAAATTAAAAAAAAAAAGACGCAAATGGCCAGAACTTCGTCAAAAGTGGCCCGATTTTGTTGAAATTTGTATTTATAGTTGTGGTTTCACCTCTAGAATCAAACTGCACTTAAATTTGAAACCGCAGACTTCCAAAACGAAAAAAAAAAAAAACCGAAAAGAAAAAAAAAAAAAAAAAAAAAAAAGACGCAAATGGCCAGAACTTTGTCAAAAGTGGCCCGATTTTGTTGAAATTTGTATTTTTAGTTATGGTTTGACCTCTAGAATCAAACTGCATTTAAATCTGAAACTGTCATCTGGACCCCCTAACTAATGTTAAAATTTGTCTTCTTCCTGAGGAAAAAAAGACGCAAATGGCCAGCACTTTGTCAAAAGTGGCCCGATTTTGTTGAAATTTGTATTTTTAGTTAGGGTTTGACCTCTAGAATCAAACTGATATTAAATCTGAAACCGCAGACTTCCAAAAAGGAAAAAATACCGAAAAAAAATACCAAAAATTAAAAAAAAAAAAAAAAGACGCAAATGGCCAGAACTTCGTCAAAAGTGGCCCGATTTTGTTGAAATTTGTATTTATAGTTGTGGTTTCACCTCTAGAATCAAACTGCACTTAAATTTGAAACCGCAGACTTCCAAAACGAAAAAAAACCGAAAAGAAAAAAAAAAAAAGAAAAAAAAAAAGACGCAAATGGCCAGAACTTTGTCAAAAGTGGCCCGATTTTGTTGAAATTTGTATTTTTAGTTATGGTTTGACCTCTAGAATCAAACTGCATTTAAATCTGAAACTGTCATCTGGACCCCCTAACTAATGTTAAAATTTGTCTTCTTCCTGAGGAAAAAAAGACGCAAATGGCCAGCACTTTGTCAAAAGTGGCCCGATTTTGTTGAAATTTGTATTTTTAGTTAGGGTTTGACCTCTAGAATCAAACTGATATTAAATCTGAAACCGCAGACTTCCAAAAAGGAAAAAAATACCGAAAAAAAATACCAAAAATTAAAAAAAAAAGACGCAAATGGCCAGAACTTCGTCAAAAGTGGCCCGATTTTGTTGAAATTTGTATTTATAGTTGTGGTTTCACCTCTAGAATCAAACTGCACTTAAATTTGAAACCGCAGACTTCCAAAACGAAAAAAAAACCGAAAAGAAAAAAAAAAAAAAAAAAAAAAAAGACGCAAATGGCCAGAACTTTGTCAAAAGTGGCCCGATTTTGTTGAAATTTGTATTTTTAGTTATGGTTTGACCTCTAGAATCAAACTGCATTTAAATCTGAAACTGTCATCTGGACCCCCTAACTAATGTTAAAATTTGTCTTCTTCCTGAGGAAAAAAGACGCAAATGGCCAGCACTTTGTCAAAAGTGGCCCGATTTTGTTGAAATTTGTATTTTTAGTTAGGGTTTGACCTCTAGAATCAAACTGATATTAAATCTGAAACCGCAGACTTCCAAAAAGGAAAAAAATACCGAAAAAAAATACCAAAAAAAAAAAAAAAAAAGACGCAAATGGCCAGAACTTCGTCAAAAGTGGCCCGATTTTGTTGAAATTTGTATTTATAGTTGTGGTTTCACCTCTAGAATCAAACTGCACTTAAATTTGAAACCGCAGACTTCCAAAACGAAAAAAAACCGAAAAGAAAAAAAAAAAAAAAAAAAAAAAGACGCAAATGGCCAGAACTTTGTCAAAAGTGGCCCGATTTTGTTGAAATTTGTATTTTTAGTTATGGTTTGACCTCTAGAATCAAACTGCATTTAAATCTGAAACTGTCATCTGGACCCCCTAACTAATGTTAAAATTTGTCTTCTTCCTGAGGAAAAAAGACGCAAATGGCCAGCACTTTGTCAAAAGTGGCCCGATTTTGTTGAAATTTGTATTTTTAGTTAGGGTTTGACCTCTAGAATCAAACTGATATTAAATCTGAAACCGCAGACTTCCAAAAAGGAAAAAATACCGAAAAAAATACCAAAAATTAAAAAAAAAAAAGACGCAAATGGCCAGAACTTCGTCAAAAGTGGCCCGATTTTGTTGAAATTTGTATTTATAGTTGTGGTTTCACCTCTAGAATCAAACTGCACTTAAATTTGAAACCGCAGACTTCCAAAACGAAAAAAAAACCGAAAAGAAAAAAAAAAAAAAAAAAAAAAAGACGCAAATGGCCAGAACTTTGTCAAAAGTGGCCCGATTTTGTTGAAATTTGTATTTTTAGTTATGGTTTGACCTCTAGAATCAAACTGCATTTAAATCTGAAACTGTCATCTGGACCCCCTAACTAATGTTAAAATTTGTCTTCTTCCTGAGGAAAAAAGACGCAAATGGCCAGCACTTTGTCAAAAGTGGCCCGATTTTGTTGAAATTTGTATTTTTAGTTAGGGTTTGACCTCTAGAATCAAACTGATATTAAATCTGAAACCGCAGACTTCCAAAAAGGAAAAAATACCGAAAAAAAATACCAAAAATTAAAAAAAAAAAGACGCAAATGGCCAGAACTTCGTCAAAAGTGGCCCGATTTTGTTGAAATTTGTATTTATAGTTGTGGTTTCACCTCTAGAATCAAACTGCACTTAAATTTGAAACCGCAGACTTCCAAAACGAAAAAAAAAACCGAAAAAAAAAAAAAAAAAAAAAAAAAAGACGCAAATGGCCAGAACTTTGTCAAAAGTGGCCCGATTTTGTTGAAATTTGTATTTTTAGTTATGGTTTGACCTCTAGAATCAAACTGCATTTAAATCTGAAACTGTCATCTGGACCCCCTAACTAATGTTAAAATTTGTCTTCTTCCTGAGGAAAAAAGACGCAAATGGCCAGCACTTTGTCAAAAGTGGCCCGATTTTGTTGAAATTTGTATTTTTAGTTAGGGTTTGACCTCTAGAATCAAACTGATATTAAATCTGAAACCGCAGACTTCCAAAAAGGAAAAAATACCGAAAAAAATACCAAAAATTAAAAAAAAAAAGACGCAAATGGCCAGAACTTCGTCAAAAGTGGCCCGATTTTGTTGAAATTTGTATTTATAGTTGTGGTTTCACCTCTAGAATCAAACTGCACTTAAATTTGAAACCGCAGACTTCCAAAACGAAAAAAAAACCGAAAAGAAAAAAAAAAAAAGAAAAAAAAAAAGACGCAAATGGCCAGAACTTTGTCAAAAGTGGCCCGATTTTGTTGAAATTTGTATTTTTAGTTATGGTTTGACCTCTAGAATCAAACTGCATTTAAATCTGAAACTGTCATCTGGACCCCCTAACTAATGTTAAAATTTGTCTTCTTCCTGAGGAAAAAAGACGCAAATGGCCAGCACTTTGTCAAAAGTGGCCCGATTTTGTTGAAATTTGTATTTTTAGTTAGGGTTTGACCTCTAGAATCAAACTGATATTAAATCTGAAACCGCAGACTTCCAAAAAGGAAAAAAATACCGAAAAAAATACCAAAAATTAAAAAAAAAAAGACGCAAATGGCCAGAACTTCGTCAAAAGTGGCCCGATTTTGTTGAAATTTGTATTTATAGTTGTGGTTTCACCTCTAGAATCAAACTGCACTTAAATTTGAAACCGCAGACTTCCAAAACGAAAAAAAAACCGAAAAGAAAAAAAAAAAAAAAAAAAAAGACGCAAATGGCCAGAACTTTGTCAAAAGTGGCCCGATTTTGTTGAAATTTGTATTTTTAGTTATGGTTTGACCTCTAGAATCAAACTGCATTTAAATCTGAAACTGTCATCTGGACCCCCTAACTAATGTTAAAATTTGTCTTCTTCCTAAGGAAAAAAAGACGCAAATGGCCAGCACTTTGTCAAAAGTGGCCCGATTTTGTTGAAATTTGTATTTTTAGTTAGGGTTTGACCTCTAGAATCAAACTGATATTAAATCTGAAACCGCAGACTTCCAAAAAGGAAAAAATACCGAAAAAAAATACCAAAAATTAAAAAAAAAAGACGCAAATGGCCAGAACTTCGTCAAAAGTGGCCCGATTTTGTTGAAATTTGTATTTATAGTTGTGGTTTCACCTCTAGAATCAAACTGCACTTAAATTTGAAACCGCAGACTTCCAAAACGAAAAAAAACCGAAAAGAAAAAAAAAAAAAAAAAAAAAAGACGCAAATGGCCAGAACTTTGTCAAAAGTGGCCCGATTTTGTTGAAATTTGTATTTTTAGTTATGGTTTGACCTCTAGAATCAAACTGCATTTAAATCTGAAACTGTCATCTGGACCCCCTAACTAATGTTAAAATTTGTCTTCTTCCTGAGGAAAAAAGACGCAAATGGCCAGCACTTTGTCAAAAGTGGCCCGATTTTGTTGAAATTTGTATTTTTAGTTAGGGTTTGACCTCTAGAATCAAACTGATATTAAATCTGAAACCGCAGACTTCCAAAAAGGAAAAAATACCGAAAAAAATACCAAAAATTAAAAAAAAAAGACGCAAATGGCCAGAACTTCGTCAAAAGTGGCCTGATTTTGTTGAAATTTGTATTTATAGTTGTGGTTTCACCTCTAGAATCAAACTGCACTTAAATTTGAAACCGCAGACTTCCAAAACGAAAAAAAACCGAAAAGAAAAAAAAAAAAAGAAAAAAAAAGACGCAAATGGCCAGAACTTTGTCAAAAGTGGCCCGATTTTGTTGAAATTTGTATTTTTAGTTATGGTTTGACCTCTAGAATCAAACTGCATTTAAATCTGAAACTGTCATCTGGACCCCCTAACTAATGTTAAAATTTGTCTTCTTCCTGAGGAAAAAAAGACGCAAATGGCCAGCACTTTGTCAAAAGTGGCCCGATTTTGTTGAAATTTGTATTTTTAGTTAGGGTTTGACCTCTAGAATCAAACTGATATTAAATCTGAAACCGCAGACTTCCAAAAAGGAAAAAATACCGAAAAAAATACCAAAAATTAAAAAAAAAGACGCAAATGGCCAGAACTTCGTCAAAAGTGGCCCGATTTTGTTGAAATTTGTATTTATAGTTGTGGTTTCACCTCTAGAATCAAACTGCACTTAAATTTGAAACCGCAGACTTCCAAAACGAAAAAAAAAAACCGAAAAGAAAAAAAAAAAAAAAAAAAAAAAGACGCAAATGGCCAGAACTTTGTCAAAAGTGGCCCGATTTTGTTGAAATTTGTATTTTTAGTTATGGTTTGACCTCTAGAATCAAACTGCATTTAAATCTGAAACTGTCATCTGGACCCCCTAACTAATGTTAAAATTTGTCTTCTTCCTGAGGAAAAAAAGACGCAAATGGCCAGCACTTTGTCAAAAGTGGCCCGATTTTGTTGAAATTTGTATTTTTAGTTAGGGTTTGACCTCTAGAATCAAACTGATATTAAATCTGAAACCGCAGACTTCCAAAAAGGAAAAAATACCGAAAAAAAATACCAAAAATTAAAAAAAAAAAGACGCAAATGGCCAGAACTTCGTCAAAAGTGGCCCGATTTTGTTGAAATTTGTATTTATAGTTGTGGTTTCACCTCTAGAATCAAACTGCACTTAAATTTGAAACCGCAGACTTCCAAAACGAAAAAAAACCGAAAAGAAAAAAAAAAAAAGAAAAAAAAAAAGACGCAAATGGCCAGAACTTTGTCAAAAGTGGCCCGATTTTGTTGAAATTTGTATTTTTAGTTATGGTTTGACCTCTAGAATCAAACTGCATTTAAATCTGAAACTGTCATCTGGACCCCCTAACTAATGTTAAAATTTGTCTTCTTCCTGAGGAAAAAAAAGACGCAAATGGCCAGCACTTTGTCAAAAGTGGCCCGATTTTGTTGAAATTTGTATTTTTAGTTAGGGTTTGACCTCTAGAATCAAACTGATATTAAATCTGAAACCGCAGACTTCCAAAAAGGAAAAAATACCGAAAAAAATACCAAAAATTAAAAAAAAAAAAGACGCAAATGGCCAGAACTTCGTCAAAAGTGGCCCGATTTTGTTGAAATTTGTATTTATAGTTGTGGTTTCACCTCTAGAATCAAACTGCACTTAAATTTGAAACCGCAGACTTCCAAAACGAAAAAAAAACCGAAAAGAAAAAAAAAAAAAAAAAAAAAAGACGCAAATGGCCAGAACTTTGTCAAAAGTGGCCCGATTTTGTTGAAATTTGTATTTTTAGTTATGGTTTGACCTCTAGAATCAAACTGCATTTAAATCTGAAACTGTCATCTGGACCCCCTAACTAATGTTAAAATTTGTCTTCTTCCTGAGGAAAAAAGACGCAAATGGCCAGCACTTTGTCAAAAGTGGCCCGATTTTGTTGAAATTTGTATTTTTAGTTAGGGTTTGACCTCTAGAATCAAACTGATATTAAATCTGAAACCGCAGACTTCAAAAAGGAAAAAATACCGAAAAAAAATACCAAAAATTAAAAAAAAAAGACGCAAATGGCCAGAACTTCGTCAAAAGTGGCCCGATTTTGTTGAAATTTGTATTTATAGTTGTGGTTTCACCTCTAGAATCAAACTGCACTTAAATTTGAAACCGCAGACTTCCAAAACGAAAAAAAAACCGAAAAGAAAAAAAAAAGAAAAAAAAAAGACGCAAATGGCCAGAACTTTGTCAAAAGTGGCCCGATTTTGTTGAAATTTGTATTTTTAGTTATGGTTTGACCTCTAGAATCAAACTGCATTTAAATCTGAAACTGTCATCTGGACCCCCTAACTAATGTTAAAATTTGTCTTCTTCCTGAGGAAAAAAAGACGCAAATGGCCAGCACTTTGTCAAAAGTGGCCCGATTTTGTTGAAATTTGTATTTTTAGTTAGGGTTTGACCTCTAGAATCAAACTGATATTAAATCTGAAACCGCAGACTTCCAAAAAGGAAAAAAAATACCGAAAAAAATACCAAAAATTAAAAAAAAAAGACGCAAATGGCCAGAACTTCGTCAAAAGTGGCCCGATTTTGTTGAAATTTGTATTTATAGTTGTGGTTTCACCTCTAGAATCAAACTGCACTTAAATTTGAAACCGCAGACTTCCAAAACGAAAAAAAACCGAAAAGAAAAAAAAAAAAAGAAAAAAAAAAAGACGCAAATGGCCAGAACTTTGTCAAAAGTGGCCCGATTTTGTTGAAATTTGTATTTTTAGTTATGGTTTGACCTCTAGAATCAAACTGCATTTAAATCTGAAACTGTCATCTGGACCCCCTAACTAATGTTAAAATTTGTCTTCTTCCTGAGGAAAAAAAGACGCAAATGGCCAGCACTTTGTCAAAAGTGGCCCGATTTTGTTGAAATTTGTATTTTTAGTTAGGGTTTGACCTCTAGAATCAAACTGATATTAAATCTGAAACCGCAGACTTCCAAAAGGAAAAAATACCGAAAAAAATACCAAAAATTAAAAAAAAAAAGACGCAAATGGCCAGAACTTCGTCAAAAGTGGCCCGATTTTGTTGAAATTTGTATTTATAGTTGTGGTTTCACCTCTAGAATCAAACTGCACTTAAATTTGAAACCGCAGACTTCCAAAACGAAAAAAAACCGAAAAAAAAAAAAAAAAAAAAAAAAAAAAGACGCAAATGGCCAGAACTTTGTCAAAAGTGGCCCGATTTTGTTGAAATTTGTATTTTTAGTTATGGTTTGACCTCTAGAATCAAACTGCATTTAAATCTGAAACTGTCATCTGGACCCCCTAACTAATGTTAAAATTTGTCTTCTTCCTAAGGAAAAAAAGACGCAAATGGCCAGCACTTTGTCAAAAGTGGCCCGATTTTGTTGAAATTTGTATTTTTAGTTAGGGTTTGACCTCTAGAATCAAACTGATATTAAATCTGAAACCGCAGACTTCCAAAAAGGAAAAAATACCGAAAAAAAAATACCAAAAATTAAAAAAAAAAAGACGCAAATGGCCAGAACTTCGTCAAAAGTGGCCCGATTTTGTTGAAATTTGTATTTATAGTTGTGGTTTCACCTCTAGAATCAAACTGCACTTAAATTTGAAACCGCAGACTTCCAAAACGAAAAAAAAACCGAAAAGAAAAAAAAAAAAAAAAAAAAAAGACGCAAATGGCCAGAACTTTGTCAAAAGTGGCCCGATTTTGTTGAAATTTGTATTTTTAGTTATGGTTTGACCTCTAGAATCAAACTGCATTTAAATCTGAAACTGTCATCTGGACCCCCTAACTAATGTTAAAATTTGTCTTCTTCCTGAGGAAAAAAAGACGCAAATGGCCAGCACTTTGTCAAAAGTGGCCCGATTTTGTTGAAATTTGTATTTTTAGTTAGGGTTTGACCTCTAGAATCAAACTGATATTAAATCTGAAACCGCAGACTTCCAAAAAGGAAAAAATACCGAAAAAAAAACCGAAAAGAAAAAAAAAAAAAGACGCAAATGGCCAGAACTTCGTCAAAAGTGGCCCGATTTTGTTGAAATTTGTATTTATAGTTGTGGTTTCACCTCTAGAATCAAACTGCACTTAAATTTGAAACCGCAGACTTCCAAAAAAAAAGAAAAAAACCGAAAAGAAAAAAAAAAAAAAAAAAAAAGACGCAAATGGCCAGAACTTTGTCAAAAGTGGCCCGATTTTGTTGAAATTTGTATTTTTAGTTATGGTTTGACCTCTAGAATCAAACTGCATTTAAATCTGAAACTGTCATCTGGACCCCCTAACTAATGTTAAAATTTGTCTTCTTCCTGAGGAAAAAAGACGCAAATGGCCAGCACTTTGTCAAAAGTGGCCCGATTTTGTTGAAATTTGTATTTTTAGTTAGGGTTTGACCTCTAGAATCAAACTGATATTAAATCTGAAACCGCAGACTTCCAAAAAGGAAAAAATACCGAAAAAAAATACCAAAAATTAAAAAAAAAAAGACGCAAATGGCCAGAACTTCGTCAAAAGTGGCCCGATTTTGTTGAAATTTGTATTTATAGTTGTGGTTTCACCTCTAGAATCAAACTGCACTTAAATTTGAAACCGCAGACTTCCAAAACGAAAAAAAAACCGAAAAGAAAAAAAAAAAAAAAAAAAAAAGACGCAAATGGCCAGAACTTTGTCAAAAGTGGCCCGATTTTGTTGAAATTTGTATTTTTAGTTATGGTTTGACCTCTAGAATCAAACTGCATTTAAATCTGAAACTGTCATCTGGACCCCCTAACTAATGTTAAAATTTGTCTTCTTCCTGAGGAAAAAAGACGCAAATGGCCAGCACTTTGTCAAAAGTGGCCCGATTTTGTTGAAATTTGTATTTTTAGTTAGGGTTTGACCTCTAGAATCAAACTGATATTAAATCTGAAACCGCAGACTTCCAAAAAGGAAAAAATACCGAAAAAAATACCAAAAATTAAAAAAAAAAGACGCAAATGGCCAGAACTTCGTCAAAAGTGGCCCGATTTTGTTGAAATTTGTATTTATAGTTGTGGTTTCACCTCTAGAATCAAACTGCACTTAAATTTGAAACCGCAGACTTCCAAAACGAAAAAAAACCGAAAAGAAAAAAAAAAAAAAAAAAAAAAGACGCAAATGGCCAGAACTTTGTCAAAAGTGGCCCGATTTTGTTGAAATTTGTATTTTTAGTTATGGTTTGACCTCTAGAATCAAACTGCATTTAAATCTGAAACTGTCATCTGGACCCCCTAACTAATGTTAAAATTTGTCTTCTTCCTGAGGAAAAAAAGACGCAAATGGCCAGCACTTTGTCAAAAGTGGCCCGATTTTGTTGAAATTTGTATTTTTAGGTAGGGTTTGACCTCTAGAATCAAACTGATATTAAATCTGAAACCGCAGACTTTCCAAAAAGGAAAAAATACCGAAAAAAAATACCAAAAATTAAAAAAAAAAGACGCAAATGGCCAGAACTTCGTCAAAAGTGGCCCGATTTTGTTGAAATTTGTATTTATAGTTGTGGTTTCACCTCTAGAATCAAACTGCACTTAAATTTGAAACCGCAGACTTCCAAAACGAAAAAAAACCGAAAAAAAAAAAAAAAAAAAAAAAAAAAGACGCAAATGGCCAGAACTTTGTCAAAAGTGGCCCGATTTTGTTGAAATTTGTATTTTTAGTTATGGTTTGACCTCTAGAATCAAACTGCATTTAAATCTGAAACTGTCATCTGGACCCCCTAACTAATGTTAAAATTTGTCTTCTTCCTGAGGAAAAAAGACGCAAATGGCCAGCACTTTGTCAAAAGTGGCCCGATTTTGTTGAAATTTGTATTTTTAGTTAGGGTTTGACCTCTAGAATCAAACTGATATTAAATCTGAAACCGCAGACTTCCAAAAAGGAAAAAAATACCGAAAAAAAATACCAAAAATTAAAAAAAAAAAGACGCAAATGGCCAGAACTTCGTCAAAAGTGGCCCGATTTTGTTGAAATTTGTATTTATAGTTGTGGTTTCACCTCTAGAATCAAACTGCACTTAAATTTGAAACCGCAGACTTCCAAAACGAAAAAAAAACCGAAAAGAACAAAAAAAAAAAGAAAAAAAAAAGACGCAAATGGCCAGCACTTTGTCAAAGTGGCCCGATTTTGTTGAAATTTGTATTTTTAGTTATGGTTTGACCTCTAGAATCAAACTGCATTTAAATCTGAAACTGTCATCTGGACCCCCTAACTAATGTTAAAATTTGTCTTCTTCCTGAGGAAAAAAGACGCAAATGGCCAGCACTTTGTCAAAAGTGGCCCGATTTTGTTGAAATTTGTATTTTTAGTTAGGGTTTGACCTCTAGAATCAAACTGATATTAAATCTGAAACCGCATACTTCCAAAAAGGAAAAAATACCGAAAAAAAATACCAAAATTAAAAAAAAAAATACGCCAATGGCCAGAACTTCTTCAAAATTGGCCCGATTTTGTTGAAATTTGTATTTATAGTTGTGGTTTCACCTCTAGAATCAAACTGCACTTAAATTTGAAACCGCAGACTTCCAAAACGAAAAAAAAACCGAAAAGAACAAAAAAAAAAAAAAAAAAAAAGACGCAAATGGCCAGAACTTTGTCAAAAGTGGCCCGATTTTGTTGAAATTTGTATTTTTAGTTATGGTTTGACCTCTAGAATCAAACTGCATTTAAATCTGAAACTGTCATCTGGACCCCCTAACTAATGTTAAAATTTGTCTTCTCCCTGAGGAAACAAAGACGCAAATGGCCAGCACTTTGTCAAAAGTGGACCGATTTTGTTGAAATTTGTATTTTTAGTTAGGGTTTGACTTCTAGAATCAAACTGATATTAAATCTGAAACCGCAGACTTCCAAAAAGGAAAAAATACCGAAAAAAAATACCAAAATAAAAAAAAAAAAAAGACGCAAATGGCCAGAACTTCGTCAAAAGTGGCCCGATTTTGTTGAAATTTGTATTTATAGTTGTGGTTTCACCTCTAGAATCAAACTGCACTTAAATTTGAAACCGCAGACTTCCAAAACGAAAAAAAAACCGAAAAAAAAAAAAAAAAAAAAAAAAAAGACGCAAATGGCCAGAACTTTGTCAAAAGTGGCCCGATTTTGTTGAAATTTGTATTTTTAGTTATGGTTTGACCTCTAGAATCAAACTGCATTTAAATCTGAAACTGTCATCTGGACCCCCTAACTAATGTTAAAATTTGTCTTCTTCCTGAGGAAAAAAGACGCAAATGGCCAGCACTTTGTCAAAAGTGGCCCGATTTTGTTGAAATTTGTATTTTTAGTTAGGGTTTGACCTCTAGAATCAAACTGATATTAAATCTGAAACCGCAGACTTCCAAAAAGGAAAAAATACCGAAAAAAAATACCAAAAATTAAAAAAAAAAAGACGCAAATGGCCAGAACTTCGTCAAAAGTGGCCCGATTTTGTTGAAATTTGTATTTATAGTTGTGGTTTCACCTCTAGAATCAAACTGCACTTAAATTTGAAACCGCAGACTTCCAAAACGAAAAAAAAACCGAAAAAAAAAAAAAAAAAAAAAAAAAAAGACGCAAATGGCCAGAACTTTGTCAAAAGTGGCCCGATTTTGTTGAAATTTGTATTTTTAGTTATGGTTTGACCTCTAGAATCAAACTGCATTTAAATCTGAAACTGTCATCTGGACCCCCTAACTAATGTTAAAATTTGTCTTCTTCCTGAGGAAAAAAGACGCAAATGGCCAGCACTTTGTCAAAAGTGGCCCGATTTTGTTGAAATTTGTATTTTTAGTTAGGGTTTGACCTCTAGAATCAAACTGATATTAAATCTGAAACCGCAGACTTCCAAAAAGGAAAAAATACCGAAAAAAATACCAAAAATTAAAAAAAAAAGACGCAAATGGCCAGAACTTCGTCAAAAGTGGCCCGATTTTGTTGAAATTTGTATTTATAGTTGTGGTTTCACCTCTAGAATCAAACTGCACTTAAATTTGAAACCGCAGACTTCCAAAACGAAAAAACCACAAAAAAAAAAAAAAAAAAAAAAGACGCAAATGGCCAGAACTTTGTCAAAAGTGGCCCGATTTTGTTGAAATTTGTATTTTTAGTTATGGTTTGACCTCTAGAATCAAACTGCATTTAAATCTGAAACTGTCATCTGGACCCCCTAACTAATGTTAAAATTTGTCTTCTTCCTGAGGAAAAAAAGACGCAAATGGCCAGCACTTTGTCAAAAGTGGCCCGATTTTGTTGAAATTTGTATTTTTAGTTAGGGTTTGACCTCTAGAATCAAACTGATATTAAATCTGAAACCGCAGACTTCCAAAAAGGAAAAAATACCGAAAAAAAATACCAAAAATTAAAAAAAAAGACGCAAATGGCCAGAACTTCGTCAAAAGTGGCCCGATTTTGTTGAAATTTGTATTTATAGTTGTGGTTTCACCTCTAGAATCAAACTGCACTTAAATTTGAAACCGCAGACTTCCAAAACGAAAAAAAACCGAAAGAAAAAAAAAAAAAAAAAAAGAAAAAAAAAGACGCAAATGGCCAGAACTTTGTCAAAAGTGGCCCGATTTTGTTGAAATTTGTATTTTTAGTTATGGTTTGACCTCTAGAATCAAACTGCATTTAAATCTGAAACTGTCATCTGGACCCCCTAACTAATGTTAAAATTTGTCTTCTTCCTGAGGAAAAAAAGACGCAAATGGCCAGCACTTTGTCAAAAGTGGCCCGATTTTGTTGAAATTTGTATTTTTAGTTAGGGTTTGACCTCTAGAATCAAACTGATATTAAATCTGAAACCGCAGACTTCCAAAAAGGAAAAAATACCGAAAAAAAATACCAAAAATTAAAAAAAAAAAGACGCAAATGGCCAGAACTTCGTCAAAAGTGGCCCGATTTTGTTGAAATTTGTATTTATAGTTGTGGTTTCACCTCTAGAATCAAACTGCACTTAAATTTGAAACCGCAGACTTCCAAAACGAAAAAAAACCGAAAAGAAAAAAAAAAAAAGAAAAAAAAAAGACGCAAATGGCCAGAACTTTGTCAAAAGTGGCCCGATTTTGTTGAAATTTGTATTTTTAGTTATGGTTTGACCTCTAGAATCAAACTGCATTTAAATCTGAAACTGTCATCTGGACCCCCTAACTAATGTTAAAATTTGTCTTCTTCCTGAGGAAAAAAGACGCAAATGGCCAGCACTTTGTCAAAAGTGGCCTGATTTTGTTGAAATTTGTATTTTTAGTTAGGGTTTGACCTCTAGAATCAAACTGATATTAAATCTGAAACCGCAGACTTCCAAAAAGGAAAAAATACCGAAAAAAATACCAAAAATTAAAAAAAAAAAGACGCAAATGGCCAGAACTTCGTCAAAAGTGGCCCGATTTTGTTGAAATTTGTATTTATAGTTGTGGTTTCACCTCTAGAATCAAACTGCACTTAAATTTGAAACCGCAGACTTCCAAAACGAAAAAAAACCGAAAAGAAAAAAAAAAAAAAAAAAAAAAAAAGACGCAAATGGCCAGAACTTTGTCAAAAGTGGCCCGATTTTGTTGAAATTTGTATTTTTAGTTATGGTTTGACCTCTAGAATCAAACTGCATTTAAATCTGAAACTGTCATCTGGACCCCCTAACTAATGTTAAAATTTGTCTTCTTCCTGAGGAGGAAAAAAAAGACGCAAATGGCCAGCACTTTGTCAAAAGTGGCCCGATTTTGTTGAAATTTGTATTTTTAGTTAGGGTTTGACCTCTAGAATCAAACTGATATTAAATCTGAAACCGCAGACTTCCAAAAAGGAAAAAATACCGAAAAAAATACCAAAAATTAAAAAAAAAGACGCAAATGGCCAGAACTTCGTCAAAAGTGGCCCGATTTTGTTGAAATTTGTATTTATAGTTGTGGTTTCACCTCTAGAATCAAACTGCACTTAAATTTGAAACCGCAGACTTCCAAAACGAAAAAAAACCGAAAAAAAAAAAAAAAAGGAAAAAAAAAAGACGCAAATGGCCAGAACTTTGTCAAAAGTGGCCCGATTTTGTTGAAATTTGTATTTTTAGTTATGGTTTGACCTCTAGAATCAAACTGCATTTAAATCTGAAACTGTCATCTGGACCCCCTAACTAATGTTAAAATTTGTCTTCTTCCTGAGGAAAAAAAGACGCAAATGGCCAGCACTTTGTCAAAAGTGGCCCGATTTTGTTGAAATTTGTATTTTTAGTTAGGGTTTGACCTCTAGAATCAAACTGATATTAAATCTGAAACCGCAGACTTCCAAAAAGGAAAAAATACCGAAAAAAAATACCAAAATATAAAAAAAAAGACGCAAATGGCCAGAACTTCGTCAAAAGTGGCCCGATTTCGTTGAAATTTGTATTTTTAGTTGTGGTTTTACCTCTAGAATCAAACTGCACTTAAATTTGAAACCGCAGACTTCCAAAACGAAAAAAAAAACCGAAAAGAAAAGAAAAAAAAAAAAAGACGCAAATGGCCAGCACTTTGTCAAAAGTGGCCCGATTTTGTTGAAATTTGTATTTTTAGTTATGGTTTGACCTCTAGAATCAAACTGCATTTAAATCTGAAACTGTCATCTGGACCCCCTAACTAATGTTAAAATTTGTCTTCTTCCTGAGGAAAAAAAGACGCAAATGGCCAGCACTTTGTCAAAAGTGGCCCGATTTTGTTGAAATTTGTATTTTTAGTTAGGGTTTGACCTCTAGAATCAAACTGATATTAAATCTGAAACCGCAGACTTCCAAAAAGGAAAAAATACCGAAAAAAATACCAAAAATTAAAAAAAAAAAAGACGCAAATGGCCAGAACTTCGTCAAAAGTGGCCCGATTTTGTTGAAATTTGTATTTATAGTTGTGGTTTCACCTCTAGAATCAAACTGCACTTAAATTTGAAACCGCAGACTTCCAAAACGAAAAAAAAACCGAAAAGAAAAAAAAAAAAAAAAAAAAAAAAAAGACGCAAATGGCCAGAACTTTGTCAAAAGTGGCCCGATTTTGTTGAAATTTGTATTTTTAGTTATGGTTTGACCTCTAGAATCAAACTGCATTTAAATCTGAAACTGTCATCTGGACCCCCTAACTAATGTTAAAATTTGTCTTCTTCCTGAGGAAAAAAGACGCAAATGGCCAGCACTTTGTCAAAAGTGGCCCGATTTTGTTGAAATTTGTATTTTTAGTTAGGGTTTGACCTCTAGAATCAAACTGATATTAAATCTGAAACCGCAGACTTCCAAAAAGGGAAAAAATACCGAAAAGAAAATACCAAAAATTTAAAAAAAAAAGACGCAAATGGCCAGAACTTCGTCAAAAGTGGCCCGATTTTGTTGAAATTTGTATTTATAGTTGTGGTTTCACCTCTAGAATCAAACTGCACTTAAATTTGAAACCGCAGACTTCCAAAACGAAAAAAAAAAAACGAAAAAAAAAAAGAAAAAAAAAAAAAAAGACGCAAATGGCCAGAACTTTGTCAAAAGTGGCCCGATTTTGTTGAAATTTGTATTTTTAGTTATGGTTTGACCTCTAGAATCAAACTGCATTTAAATCTGAAACTGTCATCTGGACCCCCTAACTAATGTTAAAATTGGTCTTCTTCCTGAGGAAAAAAAAGACGCAAATTGCCCAGCACTTGTCAAAAAGTGGCCCGATTTTGTTGAAATTTGTATTTTTAGTTAGGGTTTGACCTCTAGAATCAAACTGATATTAAATCTGAAACCGCAGACTTCCAAAAAGGAAAAAATACCGAAAAAAAATACCAAAAATTAAAAAAAAAAAGACGCAAATGGCCAGAACTTCGTCAAAAGTGGCCCGATTTTGTTGAAATTTGTATTTATAGTTGTGGTTTCACCTCTAGAATCAAACTGCACTTAAATTTGAAACCGCAGACTTCCAAAACGAAAAAAAAACCGAAAAGAAAAAAAAAAAAAAAAAAAAAAAAGACGCAAATGGCCAGAACTTTGTCAAAAGTGGCCCGATTTTGTTGAAATTTGTATTTTTAGTTATGGTTTGACCTCTAGTATCAAACTGCATTTAAATCTGAAACTGTCATCTGGACCCCCTAACTAATGTTAAAATTTGTCTTCTTCCTGAGGAAAAAAAGACGCAAATGGCCAGCACTTTGTCAAAAGTGGCCCGATTTTGTTGAAATTTGTATTTTTAGTTAGGGTTTGACCTCTAGAATCAAACTGATATTAAATCTGAAACCGCAGACTTCCAAAAAGGAAAAAATACCGAAAAAAAATACCAAAAATTAAAAAAAAAATGACGCAAATGGCCAGAACTTCGTCAAAAGTGGCCCGATTTTGTTGAAATTTGTATTTATAGTTGTGGTTTCACCTCTAGAATCAAACTGCACTTAAATTTGAAACCGCAGACTTCCAAAACGAAAAAAAAACCGAAAAGAAAAAAAAAAAAAGAAAAAAAAAAAGACGCAAATGGCCAGAACTTTGTCAAAAGTGGCCCGATTTTGTTGAAATTTGTATTTTTAGTTATGGTTTGACCTCTAGAATCAAACTGCATTTAAATCTGAAACTGTCATCTGGACCCCCTAACTAATGTTAAAATTTGTCTTCTTCCTGAGGAAAAAAAGACGCAAATGGCCAGCACTTTGTCAAAAGTGGCCCGATTTTGTTGAAATTTGTATTTTTAGTTAGGGTTTGACCTCTAGAATCAAACTGATATTAAATCTGAAACCGCAGACTTCCAAAAAGGAAAAAATACCGAAAAAAAATACCAAAAATTAAAAAAAAAAGACGCAAATGGCCAGAACTTCGTCAAAAGTGGCCCGATTTTGTTGAAATTTGTATTTATAGTTGTGGTTTCACCTCTAGAATCAAACTGCACTTAAATTTGAAACCGCAGACTTCCAAAACGAAAAAAAAACCGAAAAGAAAAAAAAAAAAAAAAAAAAAAAAAGACGCAAATGGCCAGAACTTTGTCAAAAGTGGCCCGATTTTGTTGAAATTTGTATTTTTAGTTATGGTTTGACCTCTAGAATCAAACTGCATTTAAATCTGAAACTGTCATCTGGACCCCCTAACTAATGTTAAATTTGTCTTCTTCCTGAGGAAAAAAAGACGCAAATGGCCAGCACTTTGTCAAAAGTGGCCCGATTTTGTTGAAATTTGTATTTTTAGTTAGGGTTTGACCTCTAGAATCAAACTGATATTAAATCTGAAACCGCAGACTTCCAAAAAGGAAAAAATACCGAAAAAAAATACCAAAAATTAAAAAAAAAGACGCAAATGGCCAGAACTTCGTCAAAAGTGGCCCGATTTTGTTGAAATTTGTATTTATAGTTGTGGTTTCACCTCTAGAATCAAACTGCACTTAAATTTGAAACCGCAGACTTCCAAAACGAAAAAAAAACCGAAAAGAAAAAAAAAAAAAGAAAAAAAAAGACGCAAATGGCCAGAACTTTGTCAAAAGTGGCCCGATTTTGTTGAAATTTGTATTTTTAGTTATGGTTTGACCTCTAGAATCAAACTGCATTTAAATCTGAAACTGTCATCTGGACCCCCTAACTAATGTTAAAATTTGTCTTCTTCCTGAGGAAAAAAAGACGCAAATGGCCAGCACTTTGTCAAAAGTGGCCCGATTTTGTTGAAATTTGTATTTTTAGTTAGGGTTTGACCTCTAGAATCAAACTGATATTAAATCTGAAACCGCAGACTTCCAAAAAGGAAAAAATACCGAAAAAAAATACCAAAAATTAAAAAAAAATGACGCAAATGGCCAGAACTTCGTCAAAAGTGGCCCGATTTTGTTGAAATTTGTATTTATAGTTGTGGTTTCACCTCTAGAATCAAACTGCACTTAAATTTGAAACCGCAGACTTCCAAAACGAAAAAAAAACCGAAAAGAAAAAAAAAAAAAGAAAAAAAAAAAAGACGCAAATGGCCAGAACTTTGTCAAAAGTGGCCCGATTTTGTTGAAATTTGTATTTTTAGTTATGGTTTGACCTCTAGAATCAAACTGCATTTAAATCTGAAACTGTCATCTGGACCCCCTAACTAATGTTAAAATTTGTCTTCTTCCTGAGGAAAAAAAGACGCAAATGGCCAGCACTTTGTCAAAAGTGGCCCGATTTTGTTGAAATTTGTATTTTTAGTTAGGGTTTGACCTCTAGAATCAAACTGATATTAAATCTGAAACCGCAGACTTCCAAAAAGGAAAAAATACCGAAAAAAAATACCAAAAATTAAAAAAAAAAAAGACGCAAATGGCCAGAACTTCGTCAAAAGTGGCCCGATTTTTGTTGAAATTTGTTATTTATAGTTGTGGTTTTCACCTCCTAGAATCAAACTGCACTTAAATTTTGAAACCGCAGACTTCCAAAACGAAAAAAAAAACCGAAAAGAAAAAAAAAAAAAGAAAAAAAAAAAGACGCAAATGGCCAGAACTTTGTCAAAAGTGGCCCGATTTTGTTGAAATTTGTATTTTTAGTTATGGTTTGACCTCTAGAATCAAACTGCATTTAAATCTGAAACTGTCATCTGGACCCCCTAACTAATGTTAAAATTTGTCTTCTTCCTGAGGGAAAAAAAGACGCAAATGGCCAGAACTTTGTCCAAAGTGGCCCGATTTTGTTGAAATTTGTATTTTTAGTTAGGGTTTGACCTCTAGAATCAAACTGATATTAAATCTGAAACCGCAGACTTCCAAAAAGGAAAAAATACCGAAAAAAAATACCAAAAATTAAAAAAAAAAAGACGCAAATGGCCAGAACTTTGTCAAAAGTGGCTCGATTTTGTTGAAATTTGTATTTTTAGTTATGGTTTGACCTCTAGAATCAAACTGCACTTAAATTTGAAACCGCAGACTTCCAAAACGAAAAAAAAACCGAAAAGAAAAAAAAAAAAAGAAAAAAAAAAAGACGCAAATGGCCAGAACTTTGTCAAAAGTGGCCCGATTTTGTTGAAATTTGTATTTTTAGTTATGGTTTGACCTCTAGAATCAAACTGCATTTAAATCTGAAACTGTCATCTGGACCCCCTAACTAATGTTAAAATTTGTCTTCTTCCTGAGGAAAAAAAGACGCAAATGGCCAGCACTTTGTCAAAAGTGGCCCGATTTTGTTGAAATTTGTATTTTTAGTTAGGGTTTGACCTCTAGAATCAAACTGATATTAAATCTGAAACCGCAGACTTCCAAAAAGGAAAAAATACCGAAAAAAAATACCAAAAATTAAAAAAAAAAAGACGCAAATGGCCAGAACTTCGTCAAAAGTGGCCCGATTTTGTTGAAATTTGTATTTATAGTTGTGGTTTCACCTCTAGAATCAAACTGCACTTAAATTTGAAACCGCAGACTTCCAAAACGAAAAAAAAACCGAAAAGAAAAAAAAAAAAAGAAAAAAAAAAGACGCAAATGGCCAGAACTTTGTCAAAAGTGGCCCGATTTTGTTGAAATTTGTATTTTTAGTTATGGTTTGACCTCTAGAATCAAACTGCATTTAAATCTGAAACTGTCATCTGGACCCCCTAACTAATGTTAAAATTTGTCTTCTTCCTGAGGAAAAAAAGACGCAAATGGCCAGCACTTTGTCAAAAGTGGCCCGATTTTGTTGAAATTTGTATTTTTAGTTAGGGTTTGACCTCTAGAATCAAACTGATATTAAATCTGAAACCGCAGACTTCCAAAAAGGAAAAAATACCGAAAAAAAATACCAAAAATTAAAAAAAAAAAAGACGCAAATGGCCAGAACTTCGTCAAAAGTGGCCCGATTTTGTTGAAATTTGTATTTATAGTTGTGGTTTCACCTCTAGAATCAAACTGCACTTAAATTTGAAACCGCAGACTTCCAAAACGAAAAAAAAACCGAAAAGAAAAAAAAAAAAAGAAAAAAAAAAAGACGCAAATGGCCAGAACTTTGTCAAAAGTGGCCCGATTTTGTTGAAATTTGTATTTTTAGTTATGGTTTGACCTCTAGAATCAAACTGCATTTAAATCTGAAACTGTCATCTGGACCCCCTAACTAATGTTAAAATTTGTCTTCTTCCTGAGGAAAAAAAGACGCAAATGGCCAGCACTTTGTCAAAAGTGGCCCGATTTTGTTGAAATTTGTATTTTTAGTTAGGGTTTGACCTCTAGAATCAAACTGATATTAAATCTGAAACCGCAGACTTCCAAAAAGGAAAAAATACCGAAAAAAAATACCAAAAATTAAAAAAAAAAAGACGCAAATGGCCAGAACTTCGTCAAAAGTGGCCCGATTTTGTTGAAATTTGTATTTATAGTTGTGGTTTCACCTCTAGAATCAAACTGCACTTAAATTTGAAACCGCAGACTTCCAAAACGAAAAAAAAAACCGAAAAGAAAAAAAAAAAAAAAAAAAAAAAAGACGCAAATGGCCAGAACTTTGTCAAAAGTGGCCCGATTTTGTTGAAATTTGTATTTTTAGTTATGGTTTGACCTCTAGAATCAAACTGCATTTAAATCTGAAACTGTCATCTGGACCCCCTAACTAATGTTAAAATTTGTCTTCTTCCTGAGGAAAAAAAAGACGCAAATGGCCAGCACTTTGTCAAAAGTGGCCCGATTTTGTTGAAATTTGTATTTTTAGTTAGGGTTTGACCTCTAGAATCAAACTGATATTAAATCTGAAACCGCAGACTTCCAAAAGGAAAAAATACCGAAAAAAAATACCAAAAATTAAAAAAAAAAAAGACGCAAATGGCCAGAACTTCGTCAAAAGTGGCCCGATTTTGTTGAAATTTGTATTTATAGTTGTGGTTTCACCTCTAGAATCAAACTGCACTTAAATTTGAAACCGCAGACTTCCAAAACGAAAAAAAAAACCGAAAAGAAAAAAAAAAAAAAAAGAAAAAAAAAAGACGCAAATGGCCAGAACTTTGTCAAAAGTGGCCCGATTTTGTTGAAATTTGTATTTTTAGTTATGGTTTGACCTCTAGAATCAAACTGCATTTAAATCTGAAAACTGTCATCTGGACCCCCTAACTAATGTTAAAATTTGTCTTCTTCCTGAGGAAAAAAAAGACGCAAATTGCCCAGCACTTGTCAAAAAGTGGCCCGATTTTGTTGTAATTTGTATTTTAGTTAGGGTTTGACCTCTAGAATCAAACTGATATTAAATCTGAAACCGCAGACTTCCAAAAAGGAAAAAATACCGAAAAAAATACCAAAAATTAAAAAAAAAAAGACGCAAATGGCCAGAACTTCGTCAAAAGTGGCCCGATTTTGTTGAAATTTGTATTTATAGTTGTGGTTTCACCTCTAGAATCAAACTGCACTTAAATTTGAAACCGCAGACTTCCAAAACGAAAAAAAAACCGAAAAGAAAAAAAAAAAAAGAAAAAAAAAAAAGACGCAAATGGCCAGAACTTTGTCAAAAGTGGCCCGATTTTGTTGAAATTTGTATTTTTAGTTATGGTTTGACCTCTAGAATCAAACTGCATTTAAATCTGAAACTGTCATCTGGACCCCCTAACTAATGTTAAAATTTGTCTTCTTCCTGAGGAAAAAAAAGACGCAAATGGCCAGCACTTTGTCAAAAGTGGCCCGATTTTGTTGAAATTTGTATTTTTAGTTAGGGTTTGACCTCTAGAATCAAACTGATATTAAATCTGAAACCGCAGACTTCCAAAAAGGAAAAAATACCGAAAAAAAATACCAAAAAATTAATAAAAAAAAGACGCAAATGGCCAGAACTTCGTCAAAAGTGGCCCGATTTTGTTGAAATTTGTATTTATAGTTGTGGTTTCACCTCTAGAATCAAACTGCACTTAAATTTGAAACCGCAGACTTCCAAAACGAAAAAAAAAACCGAAAAGAAAAAAAAAAAAAAAAAAAAAAAAGACGCAAATGGCCAGAACTTTGTCAAAAGTGGCCCGATTTTGTTGAAATTTGTATTTTTAGTTATGGTTTGACCTCTAGTATCAAACTGCATTTAAATCTGAAACTGTCATCTGGACCCCCTAACTAATGTTAAAATTTGTCTTCTTCCTGGGGGAAAAAAAGACGCAAATGGCCAGCACTTTGTCAAAAGTGGCCCGATTTTGTTGAAATTTGTATTTTTAGTTAGGGTTTGACCTCTAGAATCAAACTGATATTAAATCTGAAACCGCAGACTTCAAAAGGAAAAAATACCGAAAAAAAATACCAAAAATTAAAAAAAAAAATGACGCAAATGGCCAGAACTTCGTCAAAAGTGGCCCGATTTTGTTGAAATTTGTATTTATAGTTGTGGTTTCACCTCTAGAATCAAACTGCACTTAAATTTGAAACCGCAGACTTCCAAAACGAAAAAAAAAACCGAAAAGAAAAAAAAAAAAGAAAAAAAAAAAGACGCAAATGGCCAGAACTTTGTCAAAAGTGGCCCGATTTTGTTGAAATTTGTATTTTTAGTTATGGTTTGACCTCTAGAATCAAACTGCATTTAAATCTGAAACTGTCATCTGGACCCCCTAACTAATGTTAAAATTTGTCTTCTTCCTGAGGAAAAAAAAGACGCAAATGGCCAGCACTTTGTCAAAAGTGGCCCGATTTTGTTGAAATTTGTATTTTTAGTTAGGGTTTGACCTCTAGAATCAAACTGATATTAAATCTGAAACCGCAGACTTCCAAAAAGGAAAAAATACCGAAAAAAAATACCAAAAATTAAAAAAAAAAAGACGCAAATGGCCAGAACTTCGTCAAAAGTGGCCCGATTTTGTTGAAATTTGTATTTATAGTTGTGGTTTCACCTCTAGAATCAAACTGCACTTAAATTTGAAACCGCAGACTTCCAAAACGAAAAAAAAAACCGAAAAGAAAAAAAAAAAAAAAAAGAAAAAAAAAAGACGCAAATGGCCAGAACTTTGTCAAAAGTGGCCCGATTTTGTTGAAATTTGTATTTTTAGTTATGGTTTGACCTCTAGAATCAAACTGCATTTAAATCTGAAACTGTCATCTGGACCCCCTAACTAATGTTAAAATTTGTCTTCTTCCTGAGGAAAAAAAGACGCAAATGGCCAGCACTTTGTCAAAAGTGGCCCGATTTTGTTGAAATTTGTATTTTTAGTTAGGGTTTGACCTCTAGAATCAAACTGATATTAAATCTGAAACCGCAGACTTCCAAAAAGGAAAAAATACCGAAAAAAAATACCAAAAATTAAAAAAAAAAGACGCAAATGGCCAGAACTTCGTCAAAAGTGGCCCGATTTTGTTGAAATTTGTATTTATAGTTGTGGTTTCACCTCTAGAATCAAACTGCACTTAAATTTGAAACCGCAGACTTCCAAAACGAAAAAAAAACCGAAAAGGAAAAAAAAAAAAAAAAAAAAAAAAAGACGCAAATGGCCAGAACTTTGTCAAAAGTGGCCCGATTTTGTTGAAATTTGTATTTTTAGTTATGGTTTGACCTCTAGTATCAAACTGCATTTAAATCTGAAACTGTCATCTGGACCCCCTAACTAATGTTAAAATTTGTCTTCTTCCTGAGGAAAAAAAAGACGCAAATGGCCAGCACTTTGTCAAAAGTGGCCCGATTTTGTTGAAATTTGTATTTTTAGTTAGGGTTTGACCTCTAGAATCAAACTGATATTAAATCTGAAACCGCAGACTTCAAAAAGGAAAAAATACCGAAAAAAAATACCAAAAATTACAAAAAAAAAAGACGCAAATGGCCAGAACTTCGTCAAAAGTGGCCCGATTTTGTTGAAATTTGTATTTATAGTTGTGGTTTCACCTCTAGAATCAAACTGCACTTAAATTTGAAACCGCAGACTTCCAAAACGAAAAAAAAAACCGAAAAGAAAAAAAAAAAAAAAAAAAAAAAAAGACGCAAATGGCCAGAACTTTGTCAAAAGTGGCCCGATTTTGTTGAAATTTGTATTTTTAGTTATGGTTTGACCTCTAGAATCAAACTGCATTTAAATCTGAAACTGTCATCTGGACCCCCTAACTAATGTTAAAATTTGTCTTCTTCCTGAGGAAAAAAAGACGCAAATGGCCAGCACTTTGTCAAAAGTGGCCCGATTTTGTTGAAATTTGTATTTTTAGTTAGGGTTTGACCTCTAGAATCAAACTGATATTAAATCTGAAACCGCAGACTTCCAAAAAGGAAAAAATACCGAAAAAAAATACCAAAAATTAAAAAAAAAAAGACGCAAATGGCCAGAACTTCGTCAAAAGTGGCCCGATTTTGTTGAAATTTGTATTTATAGTTGTGGTTTCACCTCTAGAATCAAACTGCACTTAAATTTGAAACCGCAGACTTCCAAAACGAAAAAAAAAACCGAAAAAGAAAAAAAAAAAAAAAAAAAAAAAAGACGCAAATGGCCAGAACTTTGTCAAAAGTGGCCCAATTTTGTTGAAATTTGTATTTTTAGTTATGGTTTGACCTCTAGAATCAAACTGCATTTAAATCTGAAACTGTCATCTGGACCCCCCTAACTAATGTTAAAATTTGTCTTCTTCCTGAGGAAAAAAAGACGCAAATGGCCAGCACTTTGTCAAAAGTGGCCCGATTTTGTTGAAATTTGTATTTTTAGTTAGGGTTTGACCTCTAGAATCAAACTGATATTAAATCTGAAACCGCAGACTTCCAAAAAGGAAAAAATACCGAAAAAAAATACCAAAAATTAAAAAAAAAAAAGACGCAAATGGCCAGAACTTCGTCAAAAGTGGCCCGATTTTGTTGAAATTTGTATTTATAGTTGTGGTTTCACCTCTAGAATCAAACTGCACTTAAATTTGAAACCGCAGACTTCCAAAACGAAAAAAAAAACCGAAAAGAAAAAAAAAAAAAGAAAAAAAAAAAGACGCAAATGGCCAGAACTTTGTCAAAAGTGGCCCGATTTTGTTGAAATTTGTATTTTTAGTTATGGTTTGACCTCTAGAATCAAACTGCATTTAAATCTGAAACTGTCATCTGGACCCCCTAACTAATGTTAAAATTTGTCTTCTTCCTGAGGAAAAAAGACGCAAATGGCCAGCACTTTGTCAAAAGTGGCCCGATTTTGTTGAAATTTGTATTTTTAGTTAGGGTTTGACCTCTAGAATCAAACTGATATTAAATCTGAAACCGCAGACTTCCAAAAAGGAAAAAATACCGAAAAAAAATACCAAAAATTAAAAAAAAAAAGACGCAAATGGCCAGAACTTCGTCAAAAGTGGCCCGATTTTGTTGAAATTTGTATTTATAGTTGTGGTTTCACCTCTAGAATCAAACTGCACTTAAATTTGAAACCGCAGACTTCCAAAACGAAAAAAAAAACCGAAAAGAAAAAAAAAAAAAGAAAAAAAAAAGACGCAAATGGCCAGAACTTTGTCAAAAGTGGCCCGATTTTGTTGAAATTTGTATTTTTAGTTATGGTTTGACCTCTAGAATCAAACTGCATTTAAATCTGAAACTGTCATCTGGACCCCCTAACTAATGTTAAAATTTGTCTTCTTCCTGAGGAAAAAAAGACGCAAATGGCCAGCACTTTGTCAAAAGTGGCCCGATTTTGTTGAAATTTGTATTTTTAGTTAGGGTTTGACCTCTAGAATCAAACTGATATTAAATCTGAAACCGCAGACTTCCAAAAAGGAAAAAATACCGAAAAAAATACCAAAAATAAAAAAAAAGACGCAAATGGCCAGAACTTCGTCAAAAGTGGCCCGATTTTGTTGAAATTTGTATTTATAGTTGTGGTTTCACCTCTAGAATCAAACTGCACTTAAATTTGAAACCGCAGACTTCCAAAACGAAAAAAAAACCGAAAAGAAAAAAAAAAAAAGAAAAAAAAAAGACGCAAATGGCCAGAACTTTGTCAAAAGTGGCCCGATTTTGTTGAAATTTGTATTTTTAGTTATGGTTTGACCTCTAGAATCAAACTGCATTTAAATCTGAAACTGTCATCTGGACCCCCTAACTAATGTTAAAATTTGTCTTCTTCCTGAGGAAAAAAAGACGCAAATGGCCAGCACTTTGTCAAAAGTGGCCCGATTTTGTTGAAATTTGTATTTTTAGTTAGGGTTTGACCTCTAGAATCAAACTGATATTAAATCTGAAACCGCAGACTTCCAAAAAGGAAAAAATACCGAAAAAAAATACCAAAAATTAAAAAAAAAAAGACGCAAATGGCCAGAACTTCGTCAAAAGTGGCCCGATTTTGTTGAAATTTGTATTTATAGTTGTGGTTTCACCTCTAGAATCAAACTGCACTTAAATTTGAAACCGCAGACTTCCAAAACGAAAAAAAAAACCGAAAAGAAAAAAAAAAAAAAAAAAAAAAAAAAGACGCAAATGGCCAGAACTTTGTCAAAAGTGGCCCGATTTTGTTGAAATTTGTATTTTTAGTTATGGTTTGACCTCTAGAATCAAACTGCATTTAAATCTGAAACTGTCATCTGGACCCCCTAACTAATGTTAAAATTTGTCTTCTTCCTGAGGAAAAAAAGACGCAAATGGCCAGCACTTTGTCAAAAGTGGCCCGATTTTGTTGAAATTTGTATTTTTAGTTAGGGTTTGACCTCTAGAATCAAACTGGTATTAAATCTGAAACCGCAAACTTCCAAAAAGGAAAAAATACCGAAAAAAAATACCAAAAATTAAAAAAAAAAAAGACGCAAATGGCCAGAACTTCGTCAAAAGTGGCCCGATTTTGTTGAAATTTGTATTTATAGTTGTGGTTTCACCTCTAGAATCAAACTGCACTTAAATTTGAAACCGCAGACTTCCAAAACGAAAAAAAAACCGAAAAGAAAAAAAAAAAAAAAAAAAAAAAGACGCAAATGGCCAGAACTTTGTCAAAAGTGGCCCGATTTTGTTGAAATTTGTATTTTTAGTTATGGTTTGACCTCTAGTATCAAACTGCATTTAAATCTGAAACTGTCATCTGGACCCCCTAACTAATGTTAAAATTTGTCTTCTTCCTGAGGAAAAAAAGACGCAAATGGCCAGCACTTTGTCAAAAGTGGCCCGATTTTGTTGAAATTTGTATTTTTAGTTAGGGTTTGACCTCTAGAATCAAACTGATATTAAATCTGAAACCGCAGACTTCCAAAAAGGAAAAAATACCGAAAAAAATACCAAAAATTAAAAAAAAAAAGACGCAAATGGCCAGAACTTCGTCAAAAGTGGCCCGATTTTGTTGAAATTTGTATTTATAGTTGTGGTTTCACCTCTAGAATCAAACTGCACTTAAATTTGAAACCGCAGACTTCCAAAACGAAAAAAAAAACCGAAAAGGAAAAAAAAAAAAAAAAAAAAAAAAGACGCAAATGGCCAGAACTTTGTCAAAAGTGGCCCGATTTTGTTGAAATTTGTATTTTTAGTTATGGTTTGACCTCTAGAATCAAACTGCATTTAAATCTGAAACTGTCATCTGGACCCCCTAACTAATGTTAAAATTTGTCTTCTTCCTGAGGAAAAAAAAGACGCAAATGGCCAGCACTTTGTCAAAAGTGGCCCGATTTTGTTGAAATTTGTATTTTTAGTTAGGGTTTGACCTCTAGAATCAAACTGATATTAAATCTGAAACCGCAGACTTCCAAAAAGGAAAAAATACCGAAAAAAAATACCAAAAATTAAAAAAAAAAGACGCAAATGGCCAGAACTTCGTCAAAAGTGGCCCGATTTTGTTGAAATTTGTATTTATAGTTGTGGTTTCACCTCTAGAATCAAACTGCACTTAAATTTGAAACCGCAGACTTCCAAAACGAAAAAAAAACCGAAAAAGGAAAAAAAAAAGAGAAAAAAAAAAGACGCAAATGGCCAGAACTTTGTCAAAAGTGGCCCGATTTTGTTGAAATTTGTATTTTTAGTTATGGTTTGACCTCTAGTATCAAACTGCATTTAAATCTGAAACTGTCATCTGGACCCCCTAACTAATGTTAAAATTTGTCTTCTTCCTGAGGAAAAAAAGACGCAAATGGCCAGCACTTTGTCAAAAGTGGCCCGATTTTGTTGAAATTTGTATTTTTAGTTAGGGTTTGACCTCTAGAATCAAACTGATATTAAATCTGAAACCGCAGACTTCCAAAAAGGAAAAAATACCGAAAAAAAATACCAAAAATTAAAAAAAAAAAGACGCAAATGGCCAGAACTTCGTCAAAAGTGGCCCGATTTTGTTGAAATTTGTATTTATAGTTGTGGTTTCACCTCTAGAATCAAACTGCACTTAAATTTGAAACCGCAGACTTCCAAAACGAAAAAAAAAACCGAAAAGAAAAAAAAAAAAGAAAAAAAAAAGACGCAAATGGCCAGAACTTTGTCAAAAGTGGCCCGATTTTGTTGAAATTTGTATTTTTAGTTATGGTTTGACCTCTAGAATCAAACTGCATTTAAATCTGAAACTGTCATCTGGACCCCCTAACTAATGTTAAAATTTGTCTTCTTCCTGAGGAAAAAAAGACGCAAATGGCCAGCACTTTGTCAAAAGTGGCCCGATTTTGTTGAAATTTGTATTTTTAGTTAGGGTTTGACCTCTAGAATCAAACTGATATTAAATCTGAAACCGCAGACTTCCAAAAAGGAAAAAATACCGAAAAAAAATACCAAAAATTAAAAAAAAAAAGACGCAAATGGCCAGAACTTCGTCAAAAGTGGCCCGATTTTGTTGAAATTTGTATTTATAGTTGTGGTTTCACCTCTAGAATCAAACTGCACTTAAATTTGAAACCGCAGACTTCCAAAACGAAAAAAAAAACCGAAAAGAAAAAAAAAAAAGAAAAAAAAAGACGCAAATGGCCAGAACTTTGTCAAAAGTGGCCCGATTTTGTTGAAATTTGTATTTTTAGTTATGGTTTGACCTCTAGAATCAAACTGCATTTAAATCTGAAACTGTCATCTGGACCCCCTAACTAATGTTAAAATTTTCTTCTTCCTGAGGAAAAAAAGACGCAAATGGCCAGCACTTTGTCAAAAGTGGCCCGATTTTGTTGAAATTTGTATTTTTAGTTAGGGTTTGACCTCTAGAATCAAACTGGTATTAAATCTGAAACCGCTGACTTCCAAAAGGAAAAAATACCGAAAAAAAATACCACAAATTAAAAAAAAAAAGACGCAAATGGCCAGAACTTCGTCAAAAGTGGCCCGATTTTGTTGAAATTTGTATTTATAGTTGTGGTTTCACCTCTAGAATCAAACTGCACTTAAATTTGAAACCGCAGACTTCCAAAACGAAAAAAAAACCGAAAAGAAAAAAAAAAAGAAAAAAAAAAAGACGCAAATGGCCAGAACTTTGTCAAAAGTGGCCCGATTTTGTTGAAATTTGTATTTTTAGTTATGGTTTGACCTCTAGAATCAAACTGCATTTAAATCTGAAACTGTCATCTGGACCCCCTAACTAATGTTAAAATTTTCTTCTTCCTGAGGAAAAAAAGACGCAAATGGCCAGCACTTTGTCAAAAGTGGCCCGATTTTGTTGAAATTTGTATTTTTAGTTATGGTTTGACCTCTAGAATCAAACTGCATTTAAATCTGAAACTGTCATCCGGACCCCCTAACTAATGTTAAAATTTTCTTCTTCCTGAGGAAAAAAAGACGCAAATGGCCAGCACTTTGTCAAAAGTGGCCCGATTTTGTTGAAATTTGTATTTTTAGTTAGGGTTTGACCTCTAGAATCAAACTGGTATTAAATCTGAAACCGCTGACTTCCAAAAGGAAAAAATACCGAAAAAAAATACCACAAATTAAAAAAAAAAAGACGCAAATGGCCAGAACTTCGTCAAAAGTGGCCCGATTTTGTTGAAATTTGTATTTATAGTTGTGGTTTCACCTCTAGAATCAAACTGCACTTAAATTTGAAACCGCAGACTTCCAAAACGAAAAAAAAACCGAAAAGAAAAAAAAAAAAGAAAAAAAAAAAGACGCAAATGGCCAGAACTTTGTCAAAAGTGGCCCGATTTTGTTGAAATTTGTATTTTTAGTTATGGTTTGACCTCTAGAATCAAACTGCATTTAAATCTGAAAATGTAATCTGGACCCCCTAGCTTATGTTGAATTTGTTTATTTTTTTGAAGATCGGGGCGCCGTCTGTCAAAATAAAATGTGTGAGCAAAAAAATAAAAAAAAAAAAAGGTCATCACTTTGAATTTGCGTTTCGGAAGTGTGCCTCCACCCATATAACATATAATGGAAAGTCGAAAGACACACAGGCTGCGTGCGTCTCTATTTTGCAGACATGTCAACAGTATTTTCAAATGTTCCTAAGGTTAAAACAATAAGAAAATATTTCCGGCTTACCTGGGGATTTTTTTTTGCGACAGTCCTCAGAAATACTTTAGCCTGGGAAGAATACAGCTGACGTCAGCGTGGACTGAAACCGGGATAATATTATCATAGTCACTTACCTTTTGAAAAGGTGGGAAACTGGGAAGCAAATAGTGAATATATTTACCGTGGAGGGAAACCTGGTAAAGAATATCATAGCCGCGTACCTTTTGGTGGAGCAAGTAGTGAAGTTATCTACCGTGATGCGAAACCTGGAAAATATTATCATAGTCACTCACCTTTTGAAAAGTAGGGCAACTGGGAAGCAAATAGTGAATTTATTTACCGTGGAGTGAAACCGGGATAATATTATCATAGTCACTCACCTTTTGAAAAGGTGGGAAGCTGGGAAGCAAATAGTGAATTTATTTACCGTGGAGTGAAACCGGGATAATATTATCATAGTCACTCACCTTTTGAAAAGGTGGGAAACTGGGAAGCAAATAGTGAATTTATTTACCGTGGAGTGAAACCTGGTAAAGAATATCATAGTCGCGTACCTTTTGGTGGAGCAATTAGTGAATTTATCTACCGTTATGTGAAACCTGGATAATATTATCATAATCGCATACCCTTTTTATTGAAGGTGAAAAAACTGAAAATGCCATATCTTTGTCAAAACTGGCCCAATTTTGTCGACATTTGTATTTTTAGTCATGGCTTGACCTCTAGAATGAACCTGCATTTAAATCTGAAAATATAATCTGGACCCCCTAACTTATGTTAAATTTGTTTATTTTTTCGAAGATCGGGGCGCCGTCTATCAAAATGAAATGTGTGAGCAAAAAAATAAAAGAAAAGGAAATGGTCATCACTTTGAATTTGCGTTTCGGAAGTGTGCCTCCACCCATATAACATATAATGGAAAGTCGAAAGACACACAAGCTGCGTGCGTCTCTATTTTGTAGACATGTCAACAGTATTTTCAAATGTTCCTAGGGTTAAAACAATAAGAAAATATTTCCGGCTTACCTGGCGATTTTTTTTTTGCTACAGTCCTCAGTTCCTGCCAATGTTCCATTTTGAACACTACTGAAATACTTTAGCCTGGGAAGAATACAGCTGACGTCGGCGCCTACCGACCCATCAGGCTCCTGTGCGGACTCTCAAAGATGTTTAAAAACTTCTGCTGGCCCGGCTCTTTGAACTTGAGGAATTTGTCAAAGCCGTGCCTAATTAATAGTTTGGGTTCAGGCGTAAACATGGCACGAAACAGCAACTTTCCCGACTATCACAATTCATTCTAAGAGGCTTCGAGGAGCGCCAGCACTGCTCAGCCGTCTTCATCGACATTGAAGCCTTTGACCGAGTTTGACACAGTGGCTCCGATTTTGTCGAAATTGTTATTTTAGATATGGTTTGACCTCACTAAACCTGTCCATTAAACCTGAAAATATCAAATATCAAAAAATATATGGAAAACCTGTGAAAGAAAGAATTAATTTACCGTGGAGGGAAACCTGGTAAAGAATATCATAGTCGCGTACCTTTTGGTGGCGCAAGTAGTGAAGTTATCTACCGTGATGCGAAACCTGGAAAATCTTCTCATAGTCACTCACCTTTTGAAAAGTAGGGCAACTGGGAAGCAAATAGTGAATTTATTTACCGTGGAGTGAAACCGGGATAATATTATCATAGTCACTCACCTTTTGAAAAGGTGGGAAACTGGGAAGCAAATAGTGAATTTATTTACCGTGGAGTGAAACCGGGATAATATTATCAAAGTCACTCACCTTTTGAAAAGGCGGGAAACTGGGAAGCAAATAGTGAATTTATTTACCGTGGAGTGAAACCTGGTAAAGAATATCATAGTCGCGTACCTTTTGGTGAAGCAATAAGTGGATTTATGTACCGTGATGCGAAACCTAGATAATATTATCATAGTCACGCACCTTTTGAAAAGATGGGAAACTGGGAAGCAAATAGTGAGTTTATTTACCGTGGAGTGAAACCTGGTATAGAATATCATCGTCGCGTACCTTTTGGTGGAGCAAGTAGTGAAGTTATCTACCGTTATATGAAACCTGGATAATATTATCATAGTCACTCACCTTTTGAAAAGGTGGGAAACTGGGACGCAAAAAGTGAATTTATTTACCGTGGAGTGAAACCGGGATAATATTATCATAGTCACTCGCCTTTTGAAACGATGGGAAACTGGGAAGCAAATAGTGAATTTATTTACTGTGGCGTGAAACCGGGATAATATTACCATAGTCACTCACCTTTTGAAAAGGTGGGAAACTGGGTAGCAAGTAGTGAAGTTATCTACCGTGATGCGAAACCTGGATAATATTATCATAGTCACTCACCTTTTGAAAAGATGGGAAACTGGGAAGCAAATAGTGAATTTATTTACCGTGGCGTGAAACCGGGATAATATTACCATAGTCACTCACCTTTTGAAAAGGTGTGAAACTGGGAAGCAAGTAGTGAAGTTATCTACCGTGATGCGAAAACTGGATAATATTATCATAGTCACTCACCTTTTGAAAAGATGGGAAGCTGGGAAGCAAATAGTGAATATATTTACCGTGGAGGGAAACCTGGTAAAGAATATCATAGCCGCGTACCTTTTGGTGGAGCAAGTAGTGAAGTTATCTACCGTGATGCGAAACCTGGAAAATATTATCATAGTCACTCACCTTTTGAAAAGGTGGGAAACTGGGACGCAAAAAGTGAATTTATTTACCGTGGAGTGAAACCGGGATAATATTATCATAGTCACTTACCTTTTGAAAAGGTGGGAAACTGGGAAGCAAATAGTGAATATATTTACCGTGGAGGGAAACCTGGTAAAGAATATCATAGCCGCGTACCTTTTGGTGGAGCAAGTAGTGAAGTTATCTACCGTGATGCGAAACCTGGAAAATATTATCATAGTCACTCACCTTTTGAAAAGTAGGGCAACTGGGAAGCAAATAGTGAATTTATTTACCGTGGAGTGAAACCTGGATAATATTATCATAGTCACTCACCTTTTGAAAAGGTGGGAAACTGGGACGCAAAAAGTGAATTTATTTACCGTGGAGTGAAACCGGGATAATATTATCATAGTCACTTACCTTTTGAAAAGGTGGGAAACTGGGAAGCAAATAGTGAATATATTTACCGTGGAGGGAAACCTGGTAAAGAATATCATAGCCGCGTACCTTTTGGTGGAGCAAGTAGTGAAGTTATCTACCGTGATGCGAAACCTGGAAAATATTATCATAGTCACTCACCTTTTGAAAAGTAGGGCAACTGGGAAGCAAATAGTGAATTTATTTACCGTGGAGTGAAACCGGGATAATATTATCATAGTCACTCACCTTTTGAAAAGGTGGGAAGCTGGGAAGCAAATAGTGAATTTATTTACCGTGGAGTGAAACCGGGATAATATTATCATAGTCACTCACCTTTTGAAAAGGTGGGAAACTGGGATGCAAATAGTGAATTTATTTACCGTGGAGTGAAACCTGGTAAAGAATATCATAGTCGCGTACCTTTTGGTGGAGCAATTAGTGAATTTATCTACCGTTATGTGAAACCTGGATAATATTATCATAATCGCATACCCTTTTTATTGAAGGTGAAAAAACTGAAAATGCCATATCTTTGTCAAAACTGGCCCGATATTGTCGAAATTTGTATTTTTAGTCATGGCTTGACCTCTAGAATGAACCTGCATTTAAATCTGAAAATGTAATCTGGACCCCCTAACTTATGTTAAATTTGTTTATTTTTTTCGAAGATCGGGGCGCCGTCTGTCAAAATGAAATGTGTGAGCAAAAAAAAAAAAAAAAAAAAGAGGTCATCACTTTGAATTTGCGTTTCGGAAGTGTGCCTCCACCCATATAACATATAATGGAAAGTCGAAAGACACACAGGCTGCGTGCGTCTCTATTTTGCAGACATGTCAACAGTATTTTCAAATGTTCCTAAGGTTAAAACAATAAGAAAATATTTCCGGCTTACCTGGCGATTTTTTTTTGCGACAGTCCTCAGAAATACTTTAGCCTGGGAAGAATACAGCCGACGTCAGCGTGGACTGAAACCGGGATAATATTATCATAGTCACTTACCTTTTGAAAAGGTGGGAAACTGGGAAGCAAATAGTGAATTTATTTACCGTGGAGTGAAACCGGGATAATATTATCATAGTCACTCACCTTTTGAAAAGGTGGGAAACTGGGAAGCAAATAGTGAATTTATTTACCGTGGAGTGAAACCTGGTAAAGAATATCATAGTCGCGTACCTTTTGGTGGAGCAATTAGTGAATTTATCTACCGTTATGTGAAACCTGGATAATATTATCATAATCGCATACCCTTTTTATTGAAGGTGAAAAAACTGAAAATGCCATATCTTTGTCAAAACTGGCCCGATATTGTCGAAATTTGTATTTTTAGTTATGGCTTGACCTCTAGAATAAACCTGCATTTAAATCTGAAAATGTAATCTGGACCCCCTAACTAATGTTAAAATTTTCTTCTTCCTGAGGAAAAAAAGACGCAAATGGCCAGCACTTTGTCAAAAGTGGCCCGATTTTGTTGAAATTTGTATTTTTAGTTAGGGTTTGACCTCTAGAATCAAACTGATATTAAATCTGAAACCGCAGACTTCCAAAAAGGAAAAAATACCGAAAAAAAATACCAAAAATTTAAAAAAAAAAAGACGCAAATGGCCAGAACTTCGTCAAAAGTGGCCCGATTTTGTTGAAATTTGTATTTATAGTTGTGGTTTCACCTCTGGAATCAAACTGCACTTAAATTTGAAACCGCAGACTTCCAAAACGAAAAAAAAACCGAAAAGAAAAAAAAAAAAAGAAAAAAAAAAAAACGCAAATGGCCAGAACTTTGTCAAAAGTGGCCCGATTTTGTTGAAATTTGTATTTTTAGTTATGGTTTGACCTCTAGAATCAAACTGCATTTAAATCTGAAACTGTCATCTGGACCCCCTAACTAATGTTAAAATTTGTCTTCTTCCTGAGGAAAAAAAGACGCAAATGGCCAGCACTTTGTCAAAAGTGGCCCGATTTTGTTGAAATTTGTATTTTTAGTTAGGGTTTGACCTCTAGAATCAAACTGATATTAAATCTGAAACCGCAGACTTCCAAAAAGGAAAAAATACCGAAAAAAAATACCAAAAATTAAAAAAAAATGACGCAAATGGCCAGAACTTCGTCAAAAGTGGCCCGATTTTGTTGAAATTTGTATTTATAGTTGTGGTTTCACCTCTAGAATCAAACTGCACTTAAATTTGAAACCGCAGACTTCCAAAACGAAAAAAAAACCGAAAAGAGAAAAAAATAAAGAAAAAAAAAAAGACGCAAATGGCCAGAACTTTGTCAAAAGTGGCCCGATTTTGTTGAAATTTGTATTTTTAGTTATGGTTTGACCTCTAGAATCAAACTGCATTTAAATCTGAAACTGTCATCTGGACCCCCTAACTAATGTTAAAATTTGTCTTCTTCCTGAGGAAAAAAAAGACGCAAATTGCCCAGCACTTTGTCAAAAGTGGCCCGATTTTGTTGAAATTTGTATTTTTAGTTAGGGTTTGACCTCTAGAATCAAACTGATATTAAATCTGAAACCGCAGACTTCCAAAAAGGAAAAAATACCGAAAAAAAATACCAAAAATTAAAAAAAAAAAGACGCAAATGGCCAGAACTTCGTCAAAAGTGGCCCGATTTTGTTGAAATTTGTATTTATAGTTGTGGTTTCACCTCTAGAATCAAACTGCACTTAAATTTGAAACCGCAGACTTCCAAAACGAAAAAAAAACCGAAAAGAAAAAAAAAAAAAGAAAAAAAAAAGACGCAAATGGCCAGAACTTTGTCAAAAGTGGCCCGATTTTGTTGAAATTTGTATTTTTAGTTATGGTTTGACCTCTAGAATCAAACTGCATTTAAATCTGAAACTGTCATCTGGACCCCCTAACTAATGTTAAAATTTGTCTTCTTCCTGAGGAAAAAAAGACGCAAATGGCCAGCACTTTGTCAAAAGTGGCCCGATTTTGTTGAAATTTGTATTTTTAGTTAGGGTTTGACCTCTAGAATCAAACTGATATTAAATCTGAAACCGCAGACTTCCAAAAAGGAAAAAATACCGAAAAAAAATACCAAAAATTAAAAAAAAAAAGACGCAAATGGCCAGAACTTCGTCAAAAGTGGCCCGATTTTGTTGAAATTTGTATTTTTAGTTATGGTTTGACCTCTAGAATCAAACTGCATTTAAATCTGAAACTGTCATCTGGACCCCCTAACTAATGTTAAAATTTGTCTTCTTCCTGAGGAAAAAAAGACGCAAATGGCCAGCACTTTGTCAAAAGTGGCCCGATTTTGTTGAAATTTGTATTTTTAGTTAGGGTTTGACCTCTAGAATCAAACTGATATTAAATCTGAAACCGCAGACTTCCAAAAAGGAAAAAATACCGAAAAAAAATACCAAAAATTAAAAAAAAAGACGCAAATGGCCAGAACTTCGTCAAAAGTGGCCCGATTTTGTTGAAATTTGTATTTATAGTTGTGGTTTCACCTCTAGAATCAAACTGCACTTAAATTTGAAACCGCAGACTTCCAAAACGAAAAAAAAACCGAAAAGAAAAAAAAAAAAAGAAAAAAAAAAAGACGCAAATGGCCAGAACTTTGTCAAAAGTGGCCCGATTTTGTTGAAATTTGTATTTTTAGTTATGGTTTGACCTCTAGAATCAAACTGCATTTAAATCTGAAAATGTAATCTGGACCCCCTAGCTTATGTTGAATTTGTTTATTTTTTTGAAGATCGGGGCGCCGTCTGTCAAAATAAAATGTGTGAGCAAAAAAATAAAAAAAAAAAAAGGTCATCACTTTGAATTTGCGTTTCGGAAGTGTGCCTCCACCCATATAACATATAATGGAAAGTCGAAAGACACACAGGCTGCGTGCGTCTCTATTTTGCAGACATGTCAACAGTATTTTCAAATGTTCCTAAGGTTAAAACAATAAGAAAATATTTCCGGCTTACCTGGGGATTTTTTTTTGCGACAGTCCTCAGAAATACTTTAGCCTGGGAAGAATACAGCTGACGTCAGCGTGGACTGAAACCGGGATAATATTATCATAGTCACTTACCTTTTGAAAAGGTGGGAAACTGGGAAGCAAATAGTGAATATATTTACCGTGGAGGGAAACCTGGTAAAGAATATCATAGCCGCGTACCTTTTGGTGGAGCAAGTAGTGAAGTTATCTACCGTGATGCGAAACCTGGAAAATCTTATCACAGTCACTCACCTTTTGAGAAGTAGGGCAACTGGGAAGCAAATAGTGAATTTATTTACCGTGGAGTGAAACCGGGATAATATTATCAAAGTCACTCACCTTTTGAAAAGGCGGGAAACTGGGAAGCAAATAGTGAATTTATTTACCGTGGAGTGAAACCTGGTAAAGAATATCATAGTCGCGTACCTTTTGGTGAAGCAATAAGTGGATTTATGTACCGTGATGCGAAACCTAGATAATATTATCATAGTCACTCACTTTTCTAAAAGGTGGGAAACTGGGAACCAAATAGTGAATTTATTTACCGTGATGCGAAACCTAGATAATATTATCATAGTCACTCACCTTTCGAAAAGGTCGGAAACTGGGAAGCAAATAGTGAATTTATTTACCGTGATGCGAAACTTAGATAATATTATCATAGTCACTCACTTTTCGAAAAGGTGCGAAACTGGGAAGCAAATGAATTTATTTACCGTGGAGTGAATCCGGGATATTATCATAGTCACTCATCTTTTGAAAAGGGGTGAAACTGGGAAGCAAATAGTGAATTTATTTACCGTGGAGTGAAATCTGGTAAAGAATATCATAGTCGCGTACCTTTTGGTGGAGCAAGTAGTGAAGTTATCTACCGTTATATGAAACCTGGATAATATTATCATAGTCACTCACCTTTTGAAAAGATGGGAAACTGGGAAGCAAATAGTGAATTTATTTACCGTGGCGTGAAACCGGGATAATATTACCATAGTCACTCACCTTTTGAAAAGGTGTGAAACTGGGAAGCAAGTAGTGAAGTTATCTACCGTGATGCGAAAACTGGATAATATTATCATAGTCACTCACCTTTTGAAAAGATGGGAAGCTGGGAAGCAAATAGTGAATTTATTTACCGTGGAGTGAAACCTGGTATAGAATATCATAGCCGCGTACCTTTTGGTGGAGCAATTAGTGAATTTATCTACCGTTATGTGAAACCTGGATAATATTATCATAATCGCATACCCTTTTTATTGAAGGTGAAAAAACTGAAAATGCCATATCTTTGTCAAAACTGGCCCAATTTTGTCGACATTTGTATTTTTAGTTATGGCTTGACCTCTAGAATAAACCTGCATTTAAATCTGAAAATGTAATCTGGACCCCCTAACTTATGTTAAATTTGCTTATTTTTTTGAAGATCGGGGCGCCGTCTGTCAAAATGAAATGTGTGAGCAAAAAAAAAAAAAAAAAAAGAGGTCATCACTTTGAATTTGCGTTTCGGAAGTGTGCCTCCACCCATATAACATATAATGGAAAGTCGAAAGACACACAGGCTGCGTGCGTCTCTATTTTGCAGACATGTCAACAGTATTTTCAAATGTTCCTAAGGTTAAAACAATAAGAAAGTATTTCCGGCTTACCTGGGGATTTTTTTTTGCGACAGTCCTCAGAAATACTTTAGCCTGGGAAGAATACAGCCGACGTCAGCGTGGACTGAAACCGGGATAATATTATCATAGTCACTTACCTTTTGAAAAGGTGGGAAACTGGGAAGCAAATAGTGAATATATTTACCGTGGAGGGAAACCTGGTAAAGAATATCATAGCCGCGTACCTTTTGGTGGAGCAAGTAGTGAAGTTATCTACCGTGATGCGAAACCTGGAAAATCTTATCACAGTCACTCACCTTTTGAAAAGTAGGGCAACTGGGAAGCAAATAGTGAATTTATTTACCGTGGAGTGAAACCGGGATAATATTATCATATTCACTCACCTTTTGAAAAGGTGGGAAGCTGGGAAGCAAATAGTGAATTTATTTACCGTGGAGTGAAACCGGGATAATATTATCATAGTCACTCACCTTTTGAAAAGGGGTGAAACTGGGAAGCAAATAGTGAATTTATTTACCGTGGAGTGAAATCTGGTAAAGAATATCATAGTCGCGTACCTTTTGGTGGAGCAAGTAGTGAAGTTATCTACCGTTATATGAAACCTGGATAATATTATCATAGTCACTCGCCTTTTGAAAAGATGGGAAACTGGGAAGCAAATAGTGAATTTATTTACCGTGGCGTGAAACCGGGATAATATTACCATAGTCACTCACCTTTGGAAAGGTGGGAAGCTGGGAAGCAAATAGTGAATTTATTTACCGTGGAGTGAAACCGGGATAATATTATCATAGTCACTCACCTTTTGAAAAGGTGGGAAACTGGGAAGCAAATAGTGAATTTATTTACCGTGGCGTGAAACCGGGATAATATTACCATAGTCACTCACCTTTGGAAAGGTGGGAAGCTGGGAAGCAAATAGTGAATTTATTTACCGTGGCGTGAAACCGGGATAATATTACCATAGTCACTCACCTTTTGAAAAGGTGGGAAACTGGGTAGCAAGTAGTGAAGTTATCTACCGTGATGCGAAACCTGGATAATATTATCATAGTCACTCACCTTTTGAAAAGATGGAAAACTGGGAAGCAAATAGTGAATTTATTTACCGTGGAGTGAAACCTGGTATAGAATATAATAGTCGCGTACCTTTTGGTGGAGCAAGTAGTGAAGTTATCTACCGTTATGTGAAACCTGGATAATATTATCATAATCGCTTACCATTTTTATTGAAGGTGAAAAAACTGAAAATGCCATATCTTTGTCAAAAAATGCCCGATTTGGTCGAAATTTGTATTTTTAGATATGGTTCGACCTCATTAAACCTGTCCATTAAACCTGAAAATATCAAATATCAAAAAATATATGCAAAACCTGTGAAAGAAAGAATTAATTTACCGTGGAGGGAAACCTGGTATAGAATATCATAGTCGCGTACCTTTTGGTGGAGCAAGTAGTGAAGTTATCTACCGTGATGCGAAACCTGGATAATTATATCATAGTCACGCACCTTTTGAAAAGATGGGAAACTGGGAAGCAAATAGTTAGTTTATTTACCGTGGAGTGAAACCTGGTATAGAATATCATCGTCGCGTACCTTTTGGTGGAGCAAGTAGTGAAGTTATCTACCGTTATATGAAACCTGGATAATATTATCATAGTCACTCACCTTTTGAAAAGGTGGGAAACTGGGACGCAAAAAGTGAATTTATTTACCGTGGAGTGAAACCGGGATAATATTATCATAGTCACTCGCCTTTTGAAAAGATGGGAAACTGGGAAGCAAATAGTGAATTTATTTACCGTGGCGTGAAACCGGGATAATATTACCATAGTCACTCACCTTTTGAAAAGGTGGGAAACTGGGTAGCAAGTAGTGAAGTTATCTACCGTGATGCGAAACCTGGATAATATTATCATAGTCACTCACCTTTTGAAAAGATGGGAAACTGGGAAGCAAATAGTGAGTTTATTTACCGTGGAGTGAAACCGGGATAATATTACCATAGTCACTCACCTTTTGAAAAGGTGTGAAACTGGGAAGCAAGTAGTGAAGTTATCTACCGTGATGCGAAAACTGGATAATATTATCATAGTCACTCACCTTTTGAAAAGATGGGAAGCTGGGAAGCAAATAGTGAATTTATTTACCATGGAGTGAAACCTGGTATAGAATATCATAGCCGCGTACCTTTTGGTGGAGCAATTAGTGAATTTATCTACCGTTATGTGAAACCTGGATAGTATTATCATAATCGCATACCCTTTTTATTGAAGGTGAAAAAACTGAAAATGCCATATCTTTGTCAAAACTGGCCCGATATTGTCGAAATTTGTATTTTTAGTTATGGCTTGACCTCTAGAATAAACCTGCATTTAAATCTGAAAATGTAATCTGGACCCCCTAACTTATGTTAAATTTGCTTATTTTTTTGAAGATCGGGGCGCCGTCTGTCAAAATGAAATGTGTGAGGGAAAAAAAAAAAAAAAAAAAGAGGTCATCACTTTGAATTTGCGTTTCGGAAGTGTGCCTCCACCCATATAACATATAATGGAAAGTCGAAAGACACACAGGCTGCGTGCGTCTCTATTTTGCAGACATGTCAAGAGTATTTTCAAATGTTCCTAGGGTTAAAACAATAAGAAAGTATTTCCGGCTTACCTGGCGATTTTTTTTTGCGACAGTCCTCAGAAATACTTTAGCCTGGGAAGAATACAGCCGACGTCAGCGTGGACTGAAACCGGGATAATATTATCATAGTCACTTACCTTTTGAAAAGGTGGGAAACTGGGAAGCAAATAGTGAATATATTTACCGTGGAGGGAAACCTGGTAAAGAATATCATAGTCGCGTACCTTTTGGTGGCGCAAGTAGTGAAGTTATCTACCGTGATGCGAAACCTGGAAAATATTCTCATAGTCACTCACCTTTTGAAATGTAGGGCAACTGGGAAGCAAATAGTGAATTTATTTACCGTGGAGTGAAACCGGGATAATATTATCATAGTCACTCACCTTTTGAAAAGGTGGGAAACTGGGAAGCAAATAGTGAATTTATTTACCGTGGAGTGAAACCGGGATAATATTATCAAAGTCACTCACCTTTTGAAAAGGCGGGAAACTGGGAAGCAAATAGTGAATTTATTTACCGTGGAGTGAAACCGGGATAATATTATCATAGGCACTCATCTTTTGAAAAGGGGTGAAACTGGAAAGCAAATAGTGCATTTATTTACCGTGGAGTGAAACCTGGTAAAGAATATCATAGTCGCATACCTTTTGGTGGAGCAAGTAGTGAAGTTATCTACCGTGATGCGAAACCTGGATAATATTATCATAGTCACTCACCTTTTGAAAAGATGGGAAACTGGGAAGCAAATAGTGAGTTTATTTACCGTGGAGTGAAACCTGGTATAGAATATCATAGTCGCGTACCTTTTGGTGGAGCAAGTAGTGAAGTTATCTACCGTTATATGAAACCTGGATAATATTATCATAGTCACTCGCCTTTTGAAAAGGTGGGAAACTGGGAAGCAAATAGTGATTTTGTTTACCGTGGAGTGAAACCGGGATAATATTATCATAGGCAGTCATCATTTGAAAAGGGGTGAAACTGGGAAGCAAATAGTGCATTTATTTACCGTGGAGTGAAACCTGGTAAAGAATATCATAGTCGCGTACCTTTTGGTGGAGAAATTAGTGAATTTATCTACCGTTATGTGAAACCTGGATAGTATTATCATAATCGCTTACCCTTTTTATTGAAGGTGAAAAAACTGAAAATGCCATATCTTTGTCAAAAAATGCCCGATTTTGTCGAAATTTGTATTTTTAGATATGGTTCGACCCCATTAAACCTGTCCATTAAACCTGAAAATATCAAATATCAAAAAATATATGCAAAACCTGTAAAAGAAAGAATTAATTTACCGTGGAGGGAAACCTGGTAAAGAATATCATAGTCGCGTACCTTTTGGTGGAGCAAGTAGTGAAGTTATCTACCGTGATGCGAAACCTGGAAAATATTATCATAGTCACTCACCTTTTGAAAAGATGGGAAACTGGGAAGCAAATAGTGAGTTTATTTACCGTGGAGTGAAACCTGGTATAGAATATCATAGTCGCGTACCTTTTGGTGGAGCAAGTAGTGAAGTTATCTACCGTTATATGAAACCTGGATAATATTATCATAGTCACTCGCCTTTTGAAAAGGTGGGAAACTGGGAAGCAAATAGTGATTTTGTTTACCGTGGAGTGAAACCGGGATAATTTGATCATGGTCACTAACCTTTTGAAAAGGTGGGAAACTGGGAAGCAAAAAGTGAATTTATTTACCGTGGAGTGAAACCTGGATAATATTATCATAGTCACTCACCTTTTGAAAAGGTGGGAAACTGGGAAGCAAATACCGTGGAGTGAAACCTGGTAAAGAATATCATAGTCACGTACCTTTTTGTGGAGCAAGTAGTGAAGTTATCTACCGTTATGTGAAACCTGGATAATATTATTATAATCGCTTACCCTTTTTATTGAAGGTGAAAAAACTGAAAATGCCATATCTTTGTCAAAACTCGCCCGATTTTGTCGAAATTTGTATTTTTAGTTATGGCTTGACCTCTAGAATAAACCTGCATTTAAATCTGAAAATGTAATGTGGACCCCCTAACTTATGTTAAAATTTTTTATTATTTTGAAGATCGGGGCGCCGCCTGTCAAAATGAAATGTGTGAGCAAAAAAATAATAGAAAAGAAAAAGGTCATCACTTTGAATTTGCGTTTCGGAAGTGTGCCTCCACCCTTATAACATATAATGGAAAGTCGAAAGACACACAGGCTGCGTGCGTCTCTATTTTGTAGACATGTCAACAGTATTTTCAAATGTTCCTAGCGTTAAAACAATAAGAAAATATTTCCGGCTTACCTGGCGATTTTTTTTTTGCTACAGTCCTCAGTTCCTGCCAATGTTCCATTTTGAACACTACTGAAATACTTTAGCCTGGGAAGAATACAGCTGACGTCGACGCCTACCGACCCATCAGGCTCCTGTGCGGACTCTCAAAGATGTTTAAAAACTTCTGCTGGCCCGGCTCTTTGAACTTGAGGAATTTGACAAAGCCGTGCCTAATTAATAGTTTGGGTTCAGGCGTAAACATGGCACGAAACAGCAACTTTCCCGACTATCGCAATTAATTCTAAGAGGCTTCGAGGAGCGCCAGCACTGCTCAGCCGTCTTCATCGACATTGAAGCCTTTGACCGAGTTTGGCACAGTGGCTCCGATTTTGTCGAAATTGTTATTTTAGATATGGTTTGACCTCATTAAACCTGTCCATTAAACCTGAAAATATCAAATATCAAAAAAGATATGCAAAACCTGTGAAAGAAAGAATTAATTTACCGTGGAGGGAAACCTGGTAAAGAATATCATAGTCGCGTACCTTTTGGTGGAGCAAGTAGTGAAGTTATCTACCGTGATGCGAAACCTGGAAAATATTATCATAGTCACTTACCTTTTTAAAAGATGGGAAACTGGGAAGCAAATAGTGAGTTTATTTACCGTGGAGTGAAACCTGGTATAGAATATCATAGTCGCGTACCTTTTGGTGGAGCAAGTAGTGAAGTTATCTACCGTTATATGAAACCTGGATAATATTATCATAGTCACTCGCCTTTTGAAAAGGTGGGAAACTGGGAAGCAAATAGTGATTTTGTTTACCGTGGAGTGAAACCGGGATAATATTATCATAGGCACTCATCATTTGAAAAGGGGTGAAACTGGGAAGCAAATAGTGCATTTATTTACCGTGGAGTGAAACCTGGTAAAGAATATCATAGTCGCGTACCTTTTGGTGGAGAAATTAGTGAATTTATCTACCGTGGAGTGAAACCTGGATAATATTATCATAATCGCTTACCCTTTTTATTGAAGGTGAAAAAACTGAAAATGCCATATCTTTGTCAAAAAATGCCCGATTTTGTCGAAATTTGTATTTTTAGATATGGTTCGACCTCATTAAACCTGTCCATTAAACCTGAAAATATCAAATATCAAAAAATATATGCAAAACCTGTAAAAGAAAGAATTAATTTACCGTGGAGGGAAACCTGGTAAAGAATATCATAGTCGCGTACCTTTTGGTGGAGCAAGTAGTGAAGTTATCTACCGTTATGCGAAACCTGGAAAATATTATCATAGTCACTCACCTTTTGAAAAGATGGGAAACTGGGAAGCAAATAGTGAGTTTATTTACCGTGGAGTGAAACCTGGTATAGAATATCATAGTCGCGTACCTTTTGGTGGAGCAAATAGTGAAGTTATCTACCGTTATATGAAACCTGGATAATATTATCATAGTCACTCACCTTTTGAAAAGGTGGGAAACTGGGACGCAAAAAGTGAATTTATTTACCGTGGAGTGAAACCGGGATAATATTATCATAGTCACTCGCCTTTTGAAAAGATGGGAAACTGGGAAGCAAATAGTGAATTTATTTACCGTGGCGTGAAACCGGGATAATATTACCATAGTCACTCACCTTTTGAAAAGGTGGGAAACTGGGTAGCAAGTAGTGAAGTTATCTACCGTGATGCGAAACCTGGATAATATTATCATAGTCACTCAGCTTTTGAAAAGATGGGAAACTGGGAAGCAAATAGTGAATTTATTTACCGTGGCGTGAAACCGGGATAATATTACCATAGTCACTCACCTTTTGAAAAGGTGTGAAACTGGGAAGCAAGTAGTGAAGTTATCTACCGTGATGCGAAAACTGGATAATATTATCATAGTCACTCACCTTTTGAAAAGATGGGAAGCTGGGAAGCAAATAGTGAATTTATTTACCGTGGAGTGAAACCTGGTATAGAATATCATAGCCGCGTACCTTTTGGTGGAGCAATTAGTGAATTTATCTACCGTTATGTGAAACCTGGATAGTATTATCATAATCGCATACCCTTTTTATTGAAGGTGAAAAAACTGAAAATGCCATATCTTTGTCAAAACTGGCCCGATATTGTCGAAATTTGTATTTTTAGTTATGGCTTGACCTCTAGAATAAACCTGCATTTAAATCTGAAAATGTAATCTGGACCCCCTAACTTATGTTAATTTTTTTTATTTGTTTGAAGATCGGGGCGCCGCCTGTCAAATTGAAATGTGTGAGCAAAAAAATAAAAGAAAAGAAAAAGGTCATCACTTTGAATTTGCGTTTCGGAAGTGTGCCTTCACCCATATAACATGGAAAGTCGAAAGACACACAGGCTGCGTGCGTCTCTATTTTGTAGACATGTCAACAGAATTTTCAAATGTTCCTAGGGTTAAAACAATAAGAAAATATTTCCGGCTTACCTGGCGATTTTTTTTTTGCGACAGTCCTCAGAAATACTTTAGCCTGGGAAGAATACAGCTGACGTCAGCGTGGAGTGAAACCGGGATAATATTATCATAGTCACTCACCTTTTGAAAAGGTGGGAAACTGGGAAGCAAATAGTGAATTTATTTACCGTGGAGTGAAACCGGGATAATATTATCACAGTCACTAACCTTTTGAAATGGGGGGAAACTGGGAAGCAAATAGTGAATTTATTTACCGTGGAGTGAAACCTTAATAATATTATCATAGTCACTCACCTTTTGAAAAGATGGGAAACTGGGAAGCAAATAGTGAATTTATTTACCGTGGCAAATAGTGAATTTATTTACCGTGGAGTGAAACCGGGATAATATTATCATAGTCACTAACCTTTTGAAAAGGTGGGAAACTGGGAAGCAAAAGTGAATTTATTTACCGTGGAGTGAAACCTGGATAATATTATCATAGTCACTCACCTTTTAAAAGGTGGGAAGCTGGGAAGCAAATAGTGAATTTATTTACCGTGGAGTGAAACCGGGAAAATATTATCATAGGCACTCATCTTTTGAAAAGGGGTGAAACTGGGAAGCAAATAGTGCATTTATTTACCGTGGAGTGAAACCGGGATAATGTTTTCATAGTCACTCACCTTTTGAAAAGGTGGGAAATTGGTGGAGCAAGTAGTGAAGTTATCTACCGTTATGTGAAACCTGGATAATATTATTATAATCGCTTACCCTTTTTATTGAAGGTGAAAAAACTGAAAATGCCATATCTCTGTCAAAACTGGCCCGATTTTGTCGAAATTTGTATTTTTAGTTATGGCTTGACCTCTAAAATAAACCTGCATTTAAATCTGAAAATGTAATCTGGACCCCCTAACTTATGTTAAATTTTTTTATTATTTTGAACTTCGGGGCGCCGCCTGTCAAAATGAAATGTGTGAGCAAAACAATAAAAGAAAAGAAAAAGGTCATCACTCTGGAAAATATTATCATAGTCACTCACCTTTTGAAAAGTAGGGCAACTGGGAAGCAAATAGTGAATTTATTTACCGTGATGCGAAACCGGGATAATATTATCATAGTCCCTCACCTTTTGAAATGGTGGGAAACTGGGAAGCAAATAGTGAATTTATTTACCGTGGAGTGAAACCTGGTATAGAATATCATAGTCGCGTACCTTTTGGTGGAGCAAGTAGTGAAGTTATCTACCGTTATGTGAAACCTGGATACTATTATCATAATCGCTTACCCTTTTTATTGAAGGTGGAAAAACTGAAAATACCATATCTTTGTCAAAAAATGCCCGACTTGGTCGAAATGAGCAAAAAAATAAAAGAAAAGAAAAAGGTCATCACTCTGGAAAATATTATCATAGTCACTCACCTTTTGAAAAGTAGGGCAACTGGGAAGCAAATAGTGAATTTATTTACCGTGAAGTAAAACCGGGATAATATTATCATAGTCACTCACCTTTTGAAAAGGTGGGAAGCTGGGAAGCAAATAGTGAATTTATTTACCGTGGAGTGAAACCGGGATAATATTATAATAGTCACTCACCTTTTGAAAGGGTGGGAAACTGGGAAGCAAATACCGTGGAGTGAAACCTGGTAAAGAATATCATAGTCGCGTACCTTTTGGTGGAGCAAGTAGTGAAGTTATCTACCGTTATGTGAAACCTGGATAATATTATTATAATCGCTTACCCTTTTTATTGAAGGTGAAAAAACTGAAAATGCCATATCTTTGTCAAAACTGGCCCGATTTTGTCGAAATTTGTATTTTTAGTTATGGCTTGACCTCTAAAATAAACCTGCATTTAAATCTGAAAATGTAATCTGGACCCCCTAACTTATGTTAAAATTTTTTATTATTTTGAAGTTCGGGGCGCCGCCTGTCAAAATGAAATGTGTGAGCAAAAAAATAATAGAAAAGAAAAAGGTCATCACTTTGAATTTGCGTTTCGGTAGTGTGCCTCCACCCATATAACATATAATGGAAAGTCGAAAGACACACAGGCTGCGTGCGTCTCTATTTTGTAGACATGTCAACAGTATTTTCAAATGTTCCTAGGGTTAAAGCAATAAGAAAATATTTCCGGCTTACCTGGCGATTTTTTTTTGCTACAGTCCTCAGAAATACTTTAGCCTGGGAAGAATACAGCTGACGTCAGCGTGGAGTGAAACCGGGATAATATTATCATAGTCACTCACCTTTTGAAAAGGTGGGAAACTGGGAAGCAAATAGTGAATTTATTTACCGTGGAGTGAAACCGGGATAATATTATCATAGGCACTCATCTTTTGAAAAGGGGTGAAACTGGGAAGCAAATAGTGAATTTATTTACCGTGGAGGGAAACCTGGTAAAGAATATCATAGTCGCGTACCTTTTGGTGGAGCAAGTAGTGAAGTTATCTACCGTGATGCGAAACCTGGAAAATATTATCATAGTCACTCACCTTTTGAAAAGTAGGGCAACTGGGAAGCAAATAGTGAATTTATTTACATATTCACTTAACTTCTTTTTGAAGGTGAAAAAACTGAAAATGCCATATCTTTGTCAAAAGCGGCCCGATTTGGTAGAAATTGATATTTGTAGTTATGGTATGACTGAAATATGGGCCGCCGATTTAGAAAACAGAATGTGGGAACAAAAAAAAAAAGGTCATCAGTTGGAAATTGAATGTCGGAAGTGGCCCGCGGACTGACAAGATTGGGGCGCCGCCTGTCAAAATGAAATGTGTGAGCAAAAAAATAAAAGAAAAGAAAAAGGTCATCACTTTGAATTTGCGTTTCGGAAGTGTGCCTCCACCCATATAACATATAATGGAAAGTCGAAAGACACACAGGCTGCGTGCGTCTCTATTTTGCAGACATGTCAACAGTATTTTCAATTGTCCCTAGGATTAAAACAATAAGAAAATATTTCCGGCTTACCTGGCAATTTTTTTTTTTGCTACAGTCCTCAGTTCCTGCCAATGTTCCATTTTCAACACTACTGAAATACTTTAGCCTGGGAAGAATACAGCTGACGTCGGCGCCTACCGACCCATCAGGCTCCTGTGCGGACTCGCAAAGATGTTTAAAAAACTTCTGCTGGCCCGGTTCTTTGAACTTGAAGAATTTGTCAAAGCCGTGCCTAATTAATAGTTTGGGTTCAGGCGTAAACATATCGCGAAACAGCAACTTTCCCGAATATCACAAATCATTCTGAGAGCCTTCGAGGAGCGCCAGCACTGCTCATCCGATATGCCGCTGACCTCAATGAATACAGTCAGTTCAACGAAAACCGCATGTTGATCTCTACGTATGCTGATGATAAGGTAATAATGTGTGCCGCAGATATCCCGACCACCGCAATCTGGGAAAGCCAGATATACATTAATCACTTCGAAAAATTAGTTAAAAAGAGACAATACCATGCAGCACATCCCAAACTTACCTGGGCATTAGCTTCAAAACAGAATGGAGTATTCTAAGGCAGTAGACTGGGGCCAATCCTGTACAAAATCTTCTCATCCGACATGCCGCTGACCTCAATGAATACAGTCAGTTCAACGAAAACCGCATGCTGATCTCTACGTATGCTGATGATACGGTAATAATGTGTGCCGCAGATATCCCGACCACCGCAATCTGGGAAAACCAGATATACATTAATCACTTCGAAAAATTAGTTAAAAAGAGACAATACCATGCAGCACATGCCAAACTTAACTGGGCATAAGCTTCAAAACAGAATGTGTGGTCGGTCATCAGTGAGAATTTGCTTGGGGAAGTGGGCCGCCGACTTCGAAACCAGAATGTGTAAACAAAAAAAAAAAAAACCTGGAAATATTATCATAGTCACTCACCTTTTGAAAAGATGGGAAACTGGGTAGCAAATAGTGAATTTATTTACCTTGGAGTGAAACCGGAATAATATTATCATAGTCACTCATCTTTTTAAAAGGTGTGAAACTGGGAAGCAAACAGTGAATTTATTTACCGTGATGCGAAACCTGGAAAATATTATCATAGTCACTCATCTTTTTAAAAGGTGTGAAACTGGGTAGCAAACAGTGAATTAATTTACCGTGGAGTGAAACCTGCTAAACAATATCATAGTCGCGTACCTTTTGGTGGAGCAAGTAGTGAAGTTATCTACCGTGATGCGAAACCTGGAAAATATTATCATAGTCACTCACCTTTTGAAAAGTAGGGCAACTGGGAAGCAATTAGTGAATTTATTTACCGTGGAGTGAAACCGGGATAATATTATCATAGTCACTCACCTTTTGAAAAGGTGGGAAACTGGGAAGCAAACAGTGAATTTATTTACCGTGGAGTGAAACCGGGATAATATTATCATAGTCACTCATCTTTTGAAAAGATGGGAAACTGGATAGCAAATAGTGAATTTATTTACCGTGGAGTGAAACCGGGATAATATTATCATAGTCACTCACCTTTTGAAAAGGTGGGAAACTGGGAAGCAAATAGTGAATTTATTTACCGTGATGCGAAACCTGGAAAATATTATCATAGTCACTCACCTTTTGAAAATATGGGAAGCTGGGAAGCATATAGTGAATTTATTTACCGTGGAGTGAAACCTGGTAAAGAATATCATAGTCGCGTACCTTTTGGTGGAGCAAGTAGTGAAGTTATCTACCGTGATGCGAAACCTGGAAAATATTATCATAGTCACTCACCTTTTGAAAAGTAGGGCAACTGGGAAGCAAATAGTGAATTTATTTACCGTGGAGTGAAACCGGGATAATATTATCATAGTCACTCACCTTTTGAAAAGATGGGAAACTGGGAAGCAAATAGTGAATTTATTTACCGTGGAGTGAAACCGGGATAATATTATCATAGTCACTCACCTTTTGAAAAGGTGGGAAACTGGGAAGCAAATAGTGAATTTATTTACCGTGGCGTGAAACCGGGATAATATTATCATAGTCACTCACCTTTTGAAAAGGTGGGAAACTGGGTAGCAAATAGTGAATTTATTTACCTTGGAGTGAAACCGGAATAATATTATCATAGTCACTCATCTTTTTAAAAGGTGTGAAACTGGGAAGCAAACAGTGAATTTATTTACCGTGATGCGAAACCTGGAAAATATTATCATAGTCACTCATCTTTTTAAAAGGTGTGAAACTGGGTAGCAAACAGTGAATTAATTTACCGTGGAGTGAAACCTGCTAAACAATATCATAGTCGCGTACTTTTTGGTGGAGCAAGTAGTGAAGTTATCTACCGTGATGCGAAACCTGGAAAATATTATCATAGTCACTCACCTTTTGAAAAGTAGGGCAACTGGGAAGCAATTAGTGAATTTATTTACCGTGGAGTGAAACCGGGATAATATTATCATAGTCACTCACCTTTTGAAAAGGTGGGAAACTGGGAAGCAAACAGTGAATTTATTTACCGTGGAGTGAAACCGGGATAATATTATCATAGTCACTCATCTTTTGAAAAGATGGGAAACTGGATAGCAAATAGTGAATTTATTTACCGTGGAGTGAAACCGGGATAATATTATCATAGTCACTCACCTTTTGAAAAGGTGGGAAACTGGGAAGCAAATAGTGAATTTATTTACCGTGATGCGAAACCTGGAAAATATTATCATAGTCACTCACCTTTTGAAAATATGGGAAGCTGGGAAGCATATAGTGAATTTATTTACCGTGGAGTGAAACCTGGTAAAGAATATCATAGTCGCGTACCTTTTGGTGGAGCAAGTAGTGAAGTTATCTACCGTGATGCGAAACCTGGAAAATATTATCATAGTCACTCACCTTTTGAAAAGTAGGGCAACTGGGAAGCAAATAGTGAATTTATTTACCGTGGAGTGAAACCGGGATAATATTATCATAGTCACTCACCTTTTGAAAAGATGGGAAACTGGGAAGCAAATAGTGAATTTATTTACCGTGGAGTGAAACCGGGATAATATTATCATAGTCACTCACCTTTTGAAAAGGTGGGAAACTGGGAAGCAAATAGTGAATTTATTTACCGTGGCGTGAAACCGGGATAATATTATCATAGTCACTCACCTTTTGAAAATATGGGAAACTGGGAAGCATATAGTGAATTTATTTACCGTGGAGTGAAACCTGGTATAGAATATCATAGTCGCGTACCTTTTGGTGGAGCAAGTAGTGAAGTTATCTACCGTTATGTGAAACCTGGATAATATTATCACAATCGCTTGAAAACCGGGATAATATTATCATAGGCACTCATCTTTTGAAAAGGGGTGAAACTGGGAAGCAAATAGTGAATTTATTTACCGTGGAGTGAAACCTGGTAAAGAATATCATAGTCGCGTACCTTTTGGTGGAGAAATTAGTGAATTTATCTACCGTTATGTGAAACCTGGATAATATTAACATAATCACTTAACTTCTTTTTGAAGGTGAAAAAACTGAAAATGCCATATTTTTGTCAAAAGGCCCGATTTGGTAGAAATTGGTATATGTAGTTATGGTATGACTGAAATGTGGGCCGCCGATTTAGAAAATGTGAAAGATGTGGGAACAAAAAAAGAAAAGGTCATCAGTTGGAAATTGAATGTCGGAAGTGGCCCGCGGACTGACAAGATTGGGGCGCCGCCTGTCAAAATGAAATGTGTGGGCAAAAAAATAAAAAGAAAAGAAAAAGGTCATCACTTTGAATTTGCGTTGCGGAAGTGTGCCTCCACCCATATAACATATAATGGAAAGTCGAAAGACACACAGGCTGCGTGCGTCTCTATTTTGTGGACATGTCAACAGTATTTTCAAATGTTCCTTGGGTTAAAACAATAAGAAAATATTTCCGGCTTACCTGGCGATTTTTTTTTTGCTACAGTCCTCAGTTCCTGCCAATGTTCCATTTTCAACACTACTGAAATATTTTAGCCTGGGAAGAATACAGCTGACGTCGGCGCCTACCGACCCATCAGGCTCCTGTGCGGACTCTCAAAGATGTTTAAAAAACTTCTGCTGGCCCGGCTCTTTGAACTTGAGAATTTGTCAAAGCCGTGCCTAATTAATAGTTTGAATTTATTTACCGTGGCGTGAAACCGGGATAATATTACCATAGTCACTCACCTTTTGAAAAGGTGGGAAGCTGGGAAGCAAATAGTGAATTTATTTACCGTGGAATGAAACCTGGATAATATTATCATAGTCACTCACCTTTTGAAAATATAGGAAACTGGGAAGCAAATAGTGAATTTATTTACCGTGGAGTGAAACCTGGTATAGAATATCATAGTCGCGTACCTTTTGGTGGAGCAAGTAGTGAAGTTATCTACCGTTATGTGAAACCTGGATAATATTATCACAATCGCTTGAAAACCGGGATAATATTATCATAGGCACTCATCTTTTGAAAAGGGGTGAAACTGGGAAGCAAATAGTGAATTTATTTACCGTGGAGTGAAACCTGGTAAAGAATATCATAGTCGCGTACCTTTTGGTGGAGAAATTAGTGAATTTATCTACCGTTATGTGAAACCTGGATAATATTATCATAATCGCTCACCTTTTGAAAAGTAGGGCAACTGGGAAGCAAATAGTGAATTTATTTACCGTGGAGTGAAACCGGGATAATATTATCATAGTCACTCACCTTTTGAAAAGGTGGGAAACTGGGAAGCAAATAGTGAATTTATTTACCGTGATGCGAAACCTGGAAAATATTTTCATAGTCACTCACCTTTTGAAAAGGTGGGAAACTGGGAAGCAAACAGTGAATTTATTTACCGTGGAGTGAAACCGGGATAATATTATCATAGTCACTCATCTTTTGAAAAGATGGGAAACTGGGTAGCAAATAGTGAATTTATTTACCTTGGAGTGAAACCGGAATAATATTATCATAGTCACTCATCTTTTTAAAAGGTGTGAAACTGGGAAGCAAACAGTGAATTTATTTACCGTGATGCGAAACCTGGAAAATATTATCATAGTCACTCATCTTTTTAAAAGGTGTGAAACTGGGTAGCAAACAGTGAATTAATTTACCGTGGAGTGAAACCTGCTAAACAATATCATAGTCGCGTACCTTTTGGTGGAGCAAGTAGTGAAGTTATCTACCGTGATGCGAAACCTGGAAAATATTATCATAGTCACTCACCTTTTGAAAAGTAGGGCAACTGGGAAGCAATTAGTGAATTTATTTACCGTGGAGTGAACCCGGGATAATATTATCATAGTCACTCACCTTTTGAAAAGGTGGGAAACTGGGAAGCAAACAGTGAATTTATTTACCGTGGAGTGAAACCGGGATAATATTATCATAGTCACTCATCTTTTGAAAAGATGGGAAACTGGATAGCAAATAGTGAATTTATTTACCGTGGAGTGAAACCGGGATAATATTATCATAGTCACTCACCTTTTGAAAAGGTGGGAAACTGGGAAGCAAATAGTGAATTTATTTACCGTGATGCGAAACCTGGAAAATATTATCATAGTCACTCACCTTTTGAAAATATGGGAAGCTGGGAAGCATATAGTGAATTTATTTACCGTGGAGTGAAACCTGGTAAAGAATATCATAGTCGCGTACCTTTTGGTGGAGCAAGTAGTGAAGTTATCTACCGTGATGCGAAACCTGGAAAATATTATCATAGTCACTCACCTTTTGAAAAGTAGGGCAACTGGGAAGCAAATAGTGAATTTATTTACCGTGGAGTGAAACCGGGATAATATTATCATAGTCACTCACCTTTTGAAAAGATGGGAAACTGGGAAGCAAATAGTGAATTTATTTACCGTGGAGTGAAACCGGGATAATATTATCATAGTCACTCACCTTTTGAAAAGGTGGGAAACTGGGAAGCAAATAGTGAATTTATTTACCGTGGCGTGAAACCGGGATAATATTATCATAGTCACTCACCTTTTGAAAATATGGGAAACTGGGAAGCATATAGTGAATTTATTTACCGTGGAGTGAAACCTGGTATAGAATATCATAGTCGCGTACCTTTTGGTGGAGCAAGTAGTGAAGTTATCTACCGTTATGTGAAACCTGGATAATATTATCACAATCGCTTGAAAACCGGGATAATATTATCATAGGCACTCATCTTTTGAAAAGGGGTGAAACTGGGAAGCAAATAGTGAATTTATTTACCGTGGAGTGAAACCTGGTAAAGAATATCATAGTCGCGTACCTTTTGGTGGAGAAATTAGTGAATTTATCTACCGTTATGTGAAACCTGGATAATATTAACATAATCACTTAACTTCTTTTTGAAGGTGAAAAAACTGAAAATGCCATATTTTTGTCAAAAGGCCCGATTTGGTAGAAATTGGTATATGTAGTTATGGTATGACTGAAATGTGGGCCGCCGATTTAGAAAATGTGAAAGATGTGGGAACAAAAAAAGAAAAGGTCATCAGTTGGAAATTGAATGTCGGAAGTGGCCCGCGGACTGACAAGATTGGGGCGCCGCCTGTCAAAATGAAATGTGTGAGCAAAAAAATAAAAAGAAAAGAAAAAGGTCATCACTTTGAATTTGCGTTGCGGAAGTGTGCCTCCACCCATATAACATATAATGGAAAGTCGAAAGACACACAGGCTGCGTGCGTCTCTATTTTGTAGACATGTCAACAGTATTTTCAAATGTTCCTTGGGTTAAAACAATAAGAAAATATTTCCGGCTTACCTGGCGATTTTTTTTTTGCTACAGTCCTCAGTTCCTGCCAATGTTCCATTTTCAACACTACTGAAATATTTTAGCCTGGGAAGAATACAGCTGACGTCGGCGCCTACCGACCCATCAGGCTCCTGTGCGGACTCTCAAAGATGTTTAAAAAACTTCTGCTGGCCCGGCTCTTTGAACTTGAAGAATTTGTCAAAGCCGTGCCTAATTAATAGTTTGAATTTATTTACCGTGGCGTGAAACCGGGATAATATTACCATAGTCACTCACCTTTTGAAAAGGTGGGAAGCTGGGAAGCAAATAGTGAATTTATTTACCGTGGAATGAAACCTGGATAATATTATCATAGTCACTCACCTTTTGAAAATATAGGAAACTGGGAAGCAAATAGTGAATTTATTTACCGTGGAGTGAAACCTGGTATAGAATATCATAGTCGCGTACCTTTTGGTGGAGCAAGTAGTGAAGTTATCTACCGTTATGTGAAACCTGGATAATATTCTCACAATCGCTTGAAAACCGGGATAATATTATCATAGGCACTCATCTTTTGAAAAGGGGTGAAACTGGGAAGCAAATAGTGAATTTATTTACCGTGGAGTGAAACCTGGTAAAGAATATCATAGTCGCGTACCTTTTGGTGGAGAAATTAGTGAATTTATCTACCGTTATGTGAAACCTGGATAATATTATCATAATCGCTTACCCTTTTTATTGAAGGTGAAAAAACTGAAAATGCCATATCTTTGTCAAAAAATGCCCAATTTTGTCGAAATTTGTATTTTTAGATATGGTTTGACCTCATTAAACCTGTCCATTAAACCTGAAAATATCAAATATCAAAAAATATATGGAAAACCTGTGAAAGAAAGAATTAATTTACCGTGGAGGGAAACCTGGTAAAGAATATCATAGTCGCGTACCTTTTGGTGGAGCAAGTAGTGAAGTTATCTACCGTAGCTCTCCCAAATAGCCAATTCCCGGCAGGCACATTCGCTCAACCTCTCCAACACACTCGGCCAACTCAGGTAGTCAAACGCCCCTTTAAAATCAACAAAGATGCCTAGAATATGCCTGGAGTTGCTGGACTCAACGGAGTCGCTTACAAATCTCCACGCATCTTCCACACATCTGCCCTTCCTAAAACCAAATTACAGCAGCAGCAACAGCAGAAACATCATCAGCAACAGTAAGAACAGCGGCAGCAGCAGCAGTAACAGCTTAAATCACCACCAACAACAGAATCATGAGTAGCCGCAAATACAACAAACCAGATACTCAAATATACAAGCCGCCAATGGGAAGCTCAACAGCGCCAAGTATAACCAAACCTGAATTGCCGTTTTCATAGACAAAAACAAGAGGAGAATGCATCAAAATGACAAAAACAACGACAAGACGTGGCTATTCCAACACAAAAATAATCAGCAGCGTCACCAGTAAAATGACCTACACCTAAATTATAATTGACCAGGTCCCACCACTGCGGCAAAAACAAGGCACTCCTGGAGAAAGTAACCTGTACTCAATGCCTGCAACAGAAGCTCCAACAGGAGATGAAACAACTGGAGCAACCAAGCCAAAAAACATCGACATCAAGAAGCAGTAAATAAATCGCAGCAAGAAAGTCTACAATAACATCAGCGACAACACAGCCTTCAGTAATGCTAGCAAGGAAAGTCACTCAGGAAAAGAAAAGGGGAAGAATGCTAAGTCAAGCAATCAGGCATATTGCACTAAAACCAATACAAATTGACTCCCTCCTGGCAGGAAGTGCTGTTGAAGCTGCTGCGTGTAGGGTGGCCTTTGAAGACGTTTTGGCTCGTATGGCTACATAAGGAGGAATTCTGCTTCCGGGTTTTTGTGTGACGATGGGGACTTCACGAACCGGCTACTGACTGAGCAAAAAAAAAATCGCCAGGTAAGCCGGAAATATTTTCTTATTGTTTTAACCCTAGGAACATTTGAAAATACTGTTGACATGTTTACAAAATAGTGACGCACGCAGACTGTGTGTCTTTCGACTTTCCATTATATGTTATATGGGTGGGGGCACACTTCCGAAACGCAAATTCAAAGTGATGATCTTTTTCTTTTCTTTTATTTTTTTGCTCACACATTTCATTTTGGCAGTCGGCGGCCCGAGTTTGTCAGTCCGCGGCCCACTTCGGTCAAAGGCTTCAATGTCGATGAAGACGGCTGAGCAGTGCTGGCGCTCCTCGAGGCCTCTCAGAATGAATTGTGATAGTCGGGAAAGTTGCTGTTTCGTGATATGTTTACGCCTGAACCCAAACTATTACTTAGGCACGGCTTTGACAAATTCCTCAAGTTCAAAGAGCCGGGCTAGCAGAAGTTTTTTAAACATCTTTGAGAGTCCGCACAGCAGTCTGATGGGTCGGTAGGCGCCGACGTCAGCTGTATTCTTCCCAGGCTAAAGTATTTCAGTAGTGTTGAAAATGGAACATTGGCAGGAACTGAGGACTGTAGCAAAAAAAAAATTGCCAGGTAAGCCGGAAATATTTTCTTATTGTTTTAACCCTAGGAAAATTTGAAAATAGTGTTGACATGTCTGCAAAATAGAAAGACATCATGGTTTTATCAGTGCCAGAGTTAAAGCGACAATTAGGTTAGGTTAGGTTATATCGGCTGTCAGCCCGGTAGGCTGACACACTTAGGCCATATTTGGCCCGTTGTGTTACCGAAAAAGGGGATCTAGGGATTTCCTCCTGCAGTCGTACCTTCAGCATTCCAACATATATTTAAATATTTGCCCAACCCGATGCGTTTATGAATTTCGCTATCTTGGCCAGTCTCATATATCGGAGCTCCGATAAACTATTTAGGGAGTAGTTTCCCAGGATTGCCAGCCTTTTCCTGGCAAGTGCTGGGCAGAGGCAGAAAAAGTGTTCCGGAGATTCAACTTCTTCCTCCTCTTTGCAGCTTCTGCAAAAATCATTGTGTGGCACCTGGAGTCTATTGGCATGAATGCCAACCAGCCAGTGCCCAGTTAGAGCCCGGATCACTGCTCTTTGCTGCGTTTGGAGTCAATGATTGGCCATGTCTGGTGTGCTATGCGGGCACAGGTGGCATTTTGCCATTTTTCGCATGACCTGCGCCTATGCTCCTCCCTGATATTGAGCTTGCAGGTAGCTAGAGGCATACTAATACCTTCCTTGTCCGTGAGGAGCGGCAGTATGGTACCTTTCCTAGCTAACTCATCGGCTTTGCAGTTGCCTTCAATGTCCTGGTGGCCAACTCGTGTAGAGATTTGCGGCAGCTTGTTACTGATATCGGATTGGAAGATATCGAGCTGATTGATTTGATTGCTGCCTGACTATCAATATATATATTTATATAGCCAGGGCTGACTTTGAGCCTATCTAGGCAGTCTAAAGCTTCCTTTATGGCCAGTACCTCAGCTTGAAAAACACTACAGTGTGTTGGAAGGCTGAAGGATAACTGTAAATTGAGTTGTTCGGAGTAGACCCCTCCGCCTACACGGTTGTCTAGCTTCGAGCCATCTGTAAAGAAGGTTATGGTTGCCGGTGGACCGGGGGTGCCATGAACCCATTCTTCCCTTTGAGGGAAGTATGTGTTGAAGGGTGTTCCCAATTGTGTTACTGGCACGCAGTAATCTGTTTTAGAAGGGATGGTCGGTTTCCCTTCTAAGATAGAGGCATGACCAGTGCTCTGAGTAGTCCAGGCGAGGGATTCTCTGAGTCTTATGGCCGTAAGTGTTGCATTTTCCATTCCTTGTCTTTCCAGACACGGAATGTCCAGGATAGCGTCAAGTGCCTCACTAGGTGTGGTATGAAGCGCTCCTGATATGCATAGTTCAGCCATACGCTGAACTTTGTTTAGTTTAGAAAGGGTGGTTTTCTTTTTAAGACAGGGCCACCATACTGCGACGCCATACAGAAGTATAGGTCTGACTATGGATGTGTATAACCATCGAACGATATTTGGGGATATACCCCATTTCAGTCCAATGGATTTCCTACACGTATATAGGGCGACTGTTGCCTTTTTAACCCGTGTTTGGATATTGAGGTTCCAGTCTAGTTTCCTGTCTAGTGTCAATCCTAGGAAATTGGCACTGTCTTTGAAAAGTAGATTTACATTATTTAGTCTGGGTGGGACAAGAGAAGGGACCTTGTAATTCCTTGTAAAAAGAACAAGTTCCGTTTTATTTGGGTTTACCCCTAATCCACTCTCTTGAGCCCAGCATGACAGTATTTTTAGTTTACTAGTCATGAGGTCACAAAGAGTTTGTGGGTATTTTCCCCTGAAAATTACTGCAACGTCATCTGCATATGCAACCATTTTGCAGCCGCCCCCTCCATGTCCCGCAGCAATTTGTTAATTGCTATGTTCCATAGTAGGGGTGACAGGACGCCTCCTTGTGGCGTACCTCTGCTTACGAACCTGGAGAGAGTTGACGACCCTAGTGTGGATGTCACAGTCCTGCAAGTAAGCAATTGACTGATCAGGCCCACTAGACCGGTGTCAATCCCCAGGTTCAGCAGAGCTCCAGTTATGGCTGCCGGAGTGACGTTGTTAAAAGCGCCCTCAATGTCGAGAAACGCTATAAGGGTGTACTCTTTATAAAGTAAAGATTTCTCTATAATAGAGACCACAGAGTGGAGGGCAGTATCTGTGGATCTGCCCTTCCTGTAGGCATGTTGAGACTCCGACATAAGCCTGGGGTCAATGAATGCTGTGAGATGGAGTCTTATAAGTCGTTCCAAGGTCTTTAGCAAGAAAGATGACAGACTGATGGGTCTGAAATCTTTGGCGCTGGTGTGCGATGGCTTCCCAGCTTTGGGTATGAAGGCTATTTTTGACTGGAGCCATGTCGGTGGGATGCGACCAGTCTTCAGAATCTTCCCGAAGATTTCATGTAGCCAGTTTCCTTCTGTCATCCTTCTTCAGATAACCAAGTGCAGGTGTGGTTTTTGATAAAACTTTCCTAAGCCTTGCAGCTTCTGTAGTTGAATCGATCTCCGTACAGAAATCTCTCCAAGATTTCCTTTTTTCTCGTCTGGTGGCTATTTTATATTCAGCCAGACTTAATTTGTATTTTGACCATTGCTGGTCGTTATTTTCCGCTTTCGCTGCATTAAAGAGAGACCTGCAACTTTGTCTAAGGACATTTAGTTGAGGTGTCCACCATGGTGGTTTCTTCTTGTGCACAGGCTTACTGATAGGACAAGCTGCCTTAAAAGCCTTATTGCATGCAGAAGTAAAAGTCTCTGTCAGATTGCAGAGATGAGCTAAGTTGTCCGGGCCTTTCGGTGGGTGTTCCGAAAGGGTTCGGTCAAGTTTGGCTTTGAAAATTTTCCAGTTCGCCTTCTTTTGATTTATGAAGTGAACTGGTTCTGGATGGCTCGCGAGGAGCTCAAATTCAATGTATCTGTGATCAGAGAAGGAGTGATCGTCAGACACTCTCCAACCTATTAGCTGATCGCTCATAGATTGTGAGATAAGGGTCAGATCAATGACCTCTCTTCTATTTTTAATAATAAAAGTGGGATCATTTCCCGTATTACATACTAAGAGGTTAGTACTAAGAATGTAGGATAAGAGTGACTCACCCCTCGGATTTGTGCCCGTACTCCCCCACTGGGTGTGGTGAGCATTGGCGTCACAGCCTATGATTAGGCCAATGCTGTGCTTCTCGCACTCCTGGACGAGGGATCTTGTAGTCTCGTCTGGTGGTGGGCCGGCGCTGTCGTAGGCCATGTAGACAGACAGTAGCCTTACCGAAGCTGACTGGAGCTCCAGGCTTACCGCTGTGTTGTCATCATTACTAAAATTATGGAGCAGAAAAATATTTAGATGTTTTTTCGCGAGGATGCAGGTACGTTTTTTACCTTCGTTTCCAGCTACTAATAGCTTATAATTTTTATTTCCTAGTCCGCAAACCTTGCCTCCAATCACCCAAGGTTCTTGGACTAGTACTATATCGTCTCCGCCTCCAGCCAGGCGGAGCATCAGAGCAGCGGATGCTGCTTTACTGTGGTGAAGGTTTATCTGCCGTAGTCTCAAGGACATCCGGAGATTTCCCCCTCACCACCGTGTTGTTGCTGTCGTCCTCGTCCGACAGCGTAAAATCGTCCTCGTCTAACTCGTGACACATGGCCTCAAGGCCCCGAGTCAGAGTCGACGTGTCCGACGTGTAGCCAGGCTCCAGCTCCTCATCGGTTGCTCCGATCTCCGCAGGAGGAGCCTGTTCGGCTGTGTTTTTGCAGACAGCAGGGTCTCCTCCGGCCGGCGCATCCGATTTGTATACCTTTACGGTAATGGAGCCGAAGCCGAAGTTTAGCTCGCCCTTGGCGGCTTCAATTGGGGCCAGCGATTCCTTGTTAAGAATCAGCACTGCCTGATTTGTTGGCCCCTCGGTGGCCTCAATCTTCACCACCCTCCAGTCTTGGGTGGGGAGAGAGGGGTTGCAGAGTTGCAGAAGGTTAAGCACTTGGTCCGGCTCCTTTAGGGAAGCCGGGATCCAGATGCGTGCACGAGGTCTGCTCGGGACTTCGCTCCAGTCGACAGCGACCAGCTTCGCCCCGGGGTAGACCTCACCAAGTTCTGCTACAGCAGCTTTGTAAAGCTCTACTGAGCGAGCGTCTTGGCAGGCGATAACCTTTGTGTTACCCTGGTACCACCCAGCATCCCTGCATACAGGTGGTGGCCCAGGTGCCTTGCTTAACAGCTTCAGGCATTGGACAGCGAGGGCTCCTTCCACCCATTTCCACTGATTTCTAGGGATTCTGCCGTCCTTGCTTCCCTTGTCAAGGATCCCTATAAGGATTCTTTCCTTGGCAATGTCAGCAAAGGACCTTCCCTGTTGTACCTTGGCCCGTTTTGCGACGGGACCGTGTGCTTCCTGTGAGCGCTGCCTTTTAGCCTGGCTCTGCTCTTTTTGGGGTGGAGCCTCACAGAAGTTTGGCAGCACCTTCTTAGCCCAAATCACTTTATTTTGCCATTCGGCTGGTGGATTTGGCTGAGTGTTCGCACTTTGCCGCTTCAGAATGCTTGCAGCATTTCTGCGGTCGGCATAGCTGAACCTTTTAGCCGCCGCGCTGGAAGTTGGCAAATCGCCCTTCGCACCCGCTCCGGCTGGCAGGTTGGGTGCACTAGTGCTTTCCTTCCCTGCCACGGAGTCGGACGGGTCGGGGTTTTTACCAGCTGCACCCTCGCCGCTGGCTTGACAAACAGGCTTTTCCGCCACTTTTGTCATGGTGCCGCTTTGGCCAGGCTTACGAGCCACTGCCTCCGCTACATGTTTGGGATTGCTCCCTACCGGTTTTGGGAGAGTACCGGACTCCTTTTGTGGTTTTTTGGAATACATTTGGATTCCCACGAGCTGCGGAGAAAAGATGTCCACCTGTACAGAGATCCGCGATGTGCAGGTAAGGCTGATTAATATCGGAGGTCGCCAGGTATCCGATATGCTCCGTGTAAGACTGGGTTATTTTAGGGCCCCCAGCCTGGCTGACTATCGGCACGGGTCGCATGACACCTTAGTCCGGCCCTTTACCTCGAACCATGACTCGGTCCTTTCCCAGCGACAAGACTATGGATGCAGTTTATGTCGGAGGTTCAGGGCACGAGTCTTAGCTAGCATCGGTACCTAGCAGGACCACTGTGATGCTATTTCCAGTCGGCACCCTCGTGGAGGGTTCAGTTGAGGAATTTTTGCCGACCAATTAAATGCGACAATTAAATGCAGCTGCCGTCAGGCGCGAAGACATCAAGTTAGTGTCAAATATGTTTTAACCTAGATTTTTGTGCTCATATATGACTTATAATTTTTTTTTTTCTTTAAGTGGGATTTCATCGCTTTGCTTTACTAATAGTGGAGAGGCATTATATATGATGTCGTCTTCAGAATTGCAACAAATAGCTTTGGCCACCTCGACAGTTGTACAATGCCCATTGCATTGTTAAGGTCGAACCTCTCGGGAATGAAGACAATGAGTGTACCATACCAGCCAATGATGACGATATTAGCCATAAGGAAGTCGATGCAATTCATGATAGTGTCGAAAATAATACTAGTTCAAGCATACTTGAGCAGTCAATTGCTAAGCAGCGCGCAATGCCGACAGAACATACCCTCCCGCTTACAAATGGCATAAATATCGGAAGTTCACCTAATCGCGCCAACGAGACCATCACAAGTTCTATAGGCGACATCACTGTCGACTCTGTGCGCGATCACTTAAACACGACTCGGTCGTCGTCAAATCGGTAATAACGAGCATTTCACACGAAAACGTCAACGGTGAAAACGAAACTAGGAAGACTAAAACAACAACCCATGAAGAAAGTCAATTTTATGCACTTACATTTGAATGAATGCTATAAAATCGCCCCTAACTAACTTTAAAGGAACGTTCAATTCAATATTAACACATTATATACAAAAGAATATTTAATTATACTACTTACATTTTATACTAAACTTTTGTTATAAATAAGACATTTCGAGACACGCTGAAGAATTCAGAGATTTTAGAAAGTTTTGGCAAAGGTTACAAGAATTTCCATATCACTTTTCTATTAAATTTTGTAATTAAACTATAACTTTAAGCCAGACGCTAGCAAGCATACAAGAATTACAAGAATTACACATATCGACAAAAAGTTACAATACAAAATAACTTTGCTTTGTGTTATAAAACATTTTGTTACGCATTTTATAAGAGTATTAAAGAATTAAAAGTATAACTAATATACGGAAGCTTTCGAACACTATATGAATAATTTGCCGGTTCTCATATCAACATTTATTTTCCACGCTTCCGAATTGGTTTTGTACTGTTCAAGCAATAAGTGTTGAATAAAAATCAGCAATTCACATTCTACAAGTAAACTTTAATATCATGCTCTTAAAACAGGGTGTCACCCCGGAGTTGAATTGAGATTGAGATGAGCATTGAGACTGATGACAACGTAAAATAGTCGCCTATTATCCTACTTTATTTATCCATTACTTTAATCACAGCAAATTTTGAATATGGCTGAACGTTCCACCTCTGCAATTTCCGATATGGTATGTGCCACACGAAACTCTCTGTCAGTTGCGTTCATTGTTGTATTTGGGTACATATCGATAGTAAAATGAAAGGGCCACATTGCCATACAAAAGAAACAGGTTGGCAGGGTTAGCGAGACCACAATTTGATGTGACCTCATTTTCCACAAGGTGGCGTTTTGTGGGCTAGGGAGAAGTTGCCACATGATAAAGAACTAAAAGTGAGGTAGATCAGTTCTTGGCGGTTAATTTTTCATTTGGTGCGATCGAGGTTTTAAATTTCTATGGAAGTGCATAAACCCTCCATCATATTTTGTTTACTTTGTGGAATAGAATTTGACGTGTGTTCATATAAATAATGTTTAAATTGTGCTAATTTTGTGTTAAGTGTTTAGGTGGCCGACGGCAGGTCATGCCATTTTTTTTTCTGCACTGTTCCCAATGGAACACTGGCAGCAACTGACGACTATAAAAAACAGTCGCCAGCTAGCCGTCATTTATTTATCCATTACTACAATCTCAGCAGCCTTTAAGAATAGTGTTGATAGTTTAACAAAATGTAAAAACAATTCTGACAAAAAGTACAGAATTGTGTGTCTGGTGTGTTTCTTCTTTCTACTCAAATATAAAAGCTGGGAAGCTCAACAGCGCCAAGTATGACAAAAACAACGACAAGAATAGCCACGCCAACACAAAAATAATCGGCAGCGTCACCACCTGCACCTAAATTGTAATTGACCAGGTCTCACCACTGCGGCAAAAACTACACTCCTGGAGTATGCAACCTGTACTCAACGCCTGCAACAGAAGCTCCAACAGGAGATGAAACAACTTGAGCAACCAGGCCAAAAACATCGACATCAGGAAACAGTAAACAAATCGCAGCAAGAAAGGCTACAATAACACTAGCAACAAAACTGCCTTCAGTAGTGCCAACAAGGAAAGTCACTCCGTAAAAGAAAAGGGGAGGAGTGGCCATATTGCTAAGTGAAGCAATCAAGCATATTGCACTAAAACCAATACAAATTGACTCCCTCCTGGCAGGAAGTGCTGTTGAAGCTGCTGCGTGTAGGGTGGCCTTTGAAGACGTTTTGGCTCGTATGGCGAGGAATTCTGCTTCCGGGTTTTTGTGTGACGAACCGGCTACTGGCTGTTTAGTATACTTCCTCCACTGTTTTCAAGCTAATGCCCAGGTAAGTTTGGGATGTGCTGCATGGTATTGTCTCTTTTTAACTAATTTTTCGAAGTGATTAATGTATATCTGGTTTTCCCAGATTGCGGTGGTCGGGATATCTGCGGCACACATTATTACCGTATCATCATGCGGTTTTCGTTGAACTGACTGTATTCATTGAGGTCAGCGGCATGTCGGATGAGAAGATTTTGTACAGGATTGGCCCCAGTCTACTGCCTTAGAATACTCCAGCTGTAATTGAATACCGTCGCTGCACTTTACTACAAAGCTACGCTCATGCAGGTAAGTCTGAGGTATATTGTAGAAATTCGTCGGTGGTAATTTGATTCACTTGCAGAGCCACTGTGCCAAACTCGGTCAAAGGCTTCAATGTCGATGAAGACGGCTGAGCAGTGCTGGCGCTCCTCGAAGGCTCTCAGAATGAATTGTGATATTCGGGAAAGTTGCTGTTTCGTGATATGTTTACGCCTGAACCCAAACTATTAATTAGGCACGGCTTTGACAAATTCTTCAAGTTCAAAGAGCCGGGCCAGCAGAAGTTTTTTAAACATCTTTGAGAGTCCGCACAGGAGCCTGATGGGTCGGTAGGCGCCGACGTCAGCTGTATTCTTCCCAGGCTAAAATATTTCAGTAGTGTTGAAAATGGAACATTGGCAGGAACTGAGGACTGTAGCAAAAAAAAAATTGCCAGGTAAGCCGGAAATATTTTCTTATTGTTTTAATCCTAGGGACAATTGAAAATACTGTTGACATGTTTACAAAATAGTGACGCACGCAGCCTGTGTGTCTTTCGACTTTCCATTAGATGTTATATGGGTGGAGGCACACTTCCGACACGCAAATTCAAAGTGATGACCTTTTTCTTTTCTTTTATGTTTTTGCTCACACATTTCATTTTGAAAGGCGGCGCCCCGATGTTGTCAGTCCGCGGGCCACTTCCGACATTAAATTTCCAACTGATGACCTTTTTTTTTTTTGTTCCCACATTCTGTTTTCTAAATCGGCGGCCCACATTTCAGTCATACCATAACTACAAATACCAATTTCTACTAAATCGGGCCGCTTTTCACAAAGATATGGCATTTTCAGTTTTTTCACCTTCAAAAAGAAGTTAAGTGATTATGTTAATATTATCCAGGTTTCGCATCACGGTAGATAAATTCACTAATTGCTCCACCAAAAGGTACGCGACTATGATATTCTTTACCAGGTTTCACTCCACGGTAAATAAATTCACTATTTGCTTCCCAGTTTCACCCCTTTTCAAAAGATGAGTGACTATGATAATATTATCCCGGTTTCACTCCACGGTAAATAAATTCACTATTTGCTTCCCAGTTTCCCACCTTTTCAAAAGGTGAGTGACTAAGATAGTAGTATCCCGGTTTCACTCCACGGTAAATAAATTCACTATTTGCTTCCCAGTTTCCCACCTTTTCAAAAGGTGAGTGACTATGATAAAATTATCCCGGTTTCACTCCACGGTAAATAAATTCACTATTTGCTTCCCAGTTGCCCTACTTTTCAAAAGGTGAGTGACTATGATAATATTATCCCGGTTTCACTCCACGGTAAATAAATTCACTATTTGCTTCCCAGTTGCCCTACTTTTCAAAAGGTGAGTGACTATGATAATATTTTCCAGGTTTCGAATCACGGTAGATAACTTCACTACTTGCTCCACCAAAAGGTACGCGACTATGATATTCTTTACCAGGTTTCACTCCACGGTAAATAAATTCACTATTTGCTTCCCAGTTTCCCATCTTTTCAAAAGGTGAGTGACTATGATAATATTTTCCAAGTTTCGCATCACGGTAGATAGCTTCACTACTTGCTCCACCAAAAGGTACGCGACTATGATATTCTTTACCAGGTTTCCCTCCACGGTAAATTAATTCTTTCTTTCATAGGTTTTGCATATATTTTTTGATATTTGATATTTTCAGGTTTAATGAGGTCAAACCATATCTAAAAATACAAATTTCGACAAAATCGGGCAACTTTTGACAAAGATATGGCATTTTCAGTTTTTTCACCTTCAAAAAACAGTAGCATTGTTTGCCTAAACTCATTTTAGTTGGCTGCCGGCTCACTTAAGGTACCAAATGGTCTTCGACGACTTTTTTTTTTTTTAGTTCTCAAACTCAGTCGGTCCATTTTATATGACTAGCGGCCCACTTCCCCACACAAATTCAAAGTGATGACCACAAGTTCCCCACGCAAATTCAAAGTGGTGACCTTTTGTTTTTTTTTTTGGTTACACATTCTGGTTTCGAAGTCGGCGGCCCACTTCCCCAAGCAAATTCTCACTGATGACCGACCACACATTCTGTTTTGAAGCTAATGCCCAGGTAAGTTTGGGATGTGCTGCATGGTATTGTCTCTTTTTAACTAATTTTTCGAAGTGATTAATGTATATCTGGTTTTCTCAGATTGCGGTGGTCGGGATATCTGCGGCACACATTATTACCGTATCATCAGCATACGTAGAGATCAGCATGCGGTTTTCGTTGAACTGACTGTATTCATTGAGGTCAGCGGCATGTCGGATGAGAAGATTTTGTACAGGATTGGCCCCAATCTATAGCAAAAAAAAAATCGCCAGGTAAGCCAAAAATATTTTCTTATTGTTTTAACCCAAGGAACATTTGAAAATACTGTTGACATGTCTACAAAATAGAGACGCACGCAGCCTGTGTGTCTTTCGACTTTCCATTATATGTTATATGGGTGGAGGCACACTTCCGAAACGCAAATTCAAAGTGATGACCTTTTTCTTTTCTTTTATTTTTTTGCTCACACATTTCATTTTGACAGGTGGCGCCCCGATCTTGTCAGTCCGCCGGCCACTTTCAACATTCAATTTCCAACTGATGACCTTTTTTTTTTTTGTTCCCACATTCTGTTTTCTAAATCGGCGGCCCACATTTCAGTCATACCATAACTACAAATACCAATTTCTACCAAATCGGGCCGCTTTTGACAAAGATATGGCATTTTCAGTTTTTTCACCTTCAAAAAGAAGTTAAGTGAATATGTTAATATTATCCAGGTTTCGCATCACGGTAGATAAATTCACTGATTGCTCAACCAAAAGGTACGCGACTATGATGTTCTTTACCAGGTTTCACTCCACGGTAAATAAATTCACTGTTTGCTTCCCAGTTTCACACCTTTTAAAAAGATGAGTGACTATGATAATATTATCCCGGTTTCACTCCACGGTAAATAAATTCACTATTTGCTTCCCAGTTTCCCACCTTTTCAAAAGGTGAGTGACTATGATAATATTATCCCGGTTTCACTCCACGGTAAATAAATTCACTATTTGCTTCCCAGTTTCCACCTTTTCAAAAGGTGAGTGACTATGATAATATTATCCGGGTTTCACTCCACGGTAAATAAGTTCACTATTTGCTTCCCAGTTTCCCATCTTTTCAAAAGGTGAGTGACTATGACAATATTTTCCAGGTTTCGCATCACGGTAGATAAATTCACTAATTGCTCCACCAAAAGGTACGCGACTATGATATTGTTTACCAGGTTTCACTGCACGGTAAATTAATTCACTGTTTGCTACCCAGTTTCACACCTTTTAAAAAGATGAGTGACTATGATAATATTTTCCAGGTTTCTCATCACGGTAAATAAATTCACTGTTTGCTTCCCAGTTTCACACCTTTTAAAAAGATGAGTGACTATGATAATATTATCCCGGTTTCACTCCACGGTAAATAAATTCACTATTTGCTACCCAGTTTCCCATCTTTTCAAAAGATGAGTGACTATGATAATATTATCCCGGTTTCACTCCACGGTAAATAAATTCACTGTTTGCTTCCCAGTTTCCCACCTTTTCAAAAGGTGAGTGACTATGATAATATTTTCCAGGTTTCGCATCACGGTAAATAAATTCACTATTTGCTTCCCAGTTTCCCACCTTTTCAAAAGGTGAGTGACTATGATAATATTATCCCGGTTTCACTCCACGGTAAATAAATTCACTATTTGCTTCCCAGTTGCCCTACTTTTCAAAAGGTGAGTGACTATGATAATATTTTCCAGGTTTCGCATCACCGTAGATAACTTCACTACTTGCTCCACCAAAAGGTACGCGACTATGATATTCTTTACCAGGTTTCACTCCACGGTAAATAAATTCACTATATGCTTCCCAGTTTCCCATATTTTCAAAAGGTGAGTGACTATGATAATATTTTCCAGGTTTCGCATCACGGTAGATAACTTCACTACTTGCTCCACCAAAAGGTACGCGACTATGATATTCTTTACCAGGTTTCCCTCCACGGTAAATTAATTCTTTCTTTCACAGGTTTTGCAAATCTTTTTTGATATTTGATATTTTCAGGTTTAATGGACAGGTTTAATGAGGTCAAACCATATCTAAAAATACAAATTTCGACAAAATCGGGCAACTTTTGACAAAGATATGGCATTTTCAGTTTTTTCACCTTCAAAAAACAATAGCATTGTTTGTCTAAACTCATTTTAGTTGGCTGCCGGCTCACTTAAGGTACCAAATTGTCTTCGACGACTTTTTTTTTTTTTAGTTCTCAAACTCAGTCGGTCCATTTTATATGACTAGCGGCCCACTTCCCCACACAAATTCAAAGTGATGACCACAAGTTCCCCACGCAAATTCAAAGTGGTGCCCTTTTTTTTTTTTTTTTGTTTACACATTCTGGTTTCGAAGTCGGCGGCCCACTTCCCCAAGCAAATTCTCACTGATGACCGACCACACATTCTGTTTTGAAGCTTATGCCCAGTTAAGTTTGGGATGTGCTGCATGGTATTGTCTCTTTTTAACTAATTTTTCGAAGTGATTAATGTATATCTGGTTTTCCCAGATTGCGGTGGTCGGGATATCTGCGGCACACATTATTACCGTATCATCAGCATACGTAGAGATCATCATGCGGTTTTTGTTGAACTGACTGTATTCATTGAGGTCAGCGGCATGTCGGATGAGAAGATTTTGTACAGGATTGGCCCCAGTCTACTGCCTTAGAATACTCCATTCTGTTTTGAAGCTAATGCCCAGGTAAGTTTGGGATGTGCTGCATGGTATTGTCTCTTTTTAACTAGTTTTTCGAAGTGATTAATGTATATCTGGCTTTCCCAGATTGCGGTGGTCGGGATATCTGCGGCACACATTATTACCTTATCATCAGCATACGTAGAGATCAACATGCGGTTTTCGTTGAACTGACTGTATTCATTGAGGTCAGCGGCATATCGGATGAGCAGTGCTGGCGCTCCTCGAAGTCTCTCAGAATGAATTGTGATATTCGGGAAAGTTGCTGTTTCGCGATATGTTTACGCCTGAACCCAAACTATTAATTAGGCACGGCTTTGACAAATTCTTCAAGTTCAAAGAGCCGGGCCAGCAGAAGTTTTTTAAACATCTTTGAGAGTCCGCACAGGAGCCTGATGGGTCGGTAGGCGCCGACGTCAGCTGTATTCTTCCCAGGCTAAAGTATTTCAGTAGTGTTGAAAATGGAACATTGGCAGGAACTGAGGACTGTAGCAAAAAAAAAAATTGCCAGGTAAGCCGGAAATATTTTCTTATTGTTTTAATCCTAGGGACAATTGAAAATACTGTTGACATGTCTGCAAAATAGAGACGCACGCAGCCTGTGTGTCTTTCGACTTTCCATTATATGTTATATGGGTGGAGGCACACTTCCGAAACGCAAATTCAAAGTGATGACCTTTTTCTTTTCTTTTATTTTTTTGCTCACACATTTCATTTTGACAGGCGGCGCCCCAATCTTGTCAGTCCGCGGGCCACTTCCGACATTCAATTTCCAACTGATGACCTTTTTTTTTTTGTTCCCACATTCTGTTTTCTAAATCGGCGGCCCATATTTCAGTCATACCATAACTACAAATATCAATTTCTACCAAATCGGGCCGCTTTTGACAAAGATATGGCATTTTCAGTTTTTTCACCTTCAAAAAGAAGTTAAGTGAATATGTAAATAAATTCACTATTTGCTTCCCAGTTGCCCTACTTTTCAAAAGGTGAGTGACTATGATAATATTTTCCAGGTTTCGCATCACGGTAGATAACTTCACTACTTGCTCCACCAAAAGGTACGCGACTATGATATTCTTTACCAGGTTTCCCTCCACGGTAAATAAATTCACTATTTGCTTCCCAGTTTCACCCCTTTTCAAAAGATGAGTGCCTATGATAATATTATCCCGGTTTCACTCCACGGTAAATAAATTCACTATTTGCTTCCCAGTTTCCCACCTTTTCAATAGGTGAGTGACTTTGATAATATTATCCCGGTTTCACTCCACGGTAAATAAATTCACTATTTGCTTCCCAGTTTCCCACCTTTTCAAAAGGCGAGTGACGATGATAATATTATCCCGGTTTCACTCCACGCTGACGTCAGCTGTATTCTTCCCAGGCTAAAGTATTTCTGAGGACTGTCGCAAAAAAAAAAATCGCCAGGTAAGCCGGAAATATTTTCTTATTGTTTTAACCCTAGGAACATTTGAAAATACTGTTGACATGTCTACAAAATAGAGACGCACGCAGCCTGTGTGTCTTTCGACTTTCCATGTTATATGGGTGGAGGCACACTTCCGAAACGCAAATTCAAAGTGATGACCTTTTTCTTTTCTTTTATTTTTTGCTCACACATTTCATTTTGACAGGCGGCGCCCCGATCTTCAAAAAAATAAAAATAATTAACATAAGTTAGGGGGTCCAGATTACATTTTCAGATTTAAGTGCAGGTTTATTCTAGAGGTCAAGCCATAACATAAAAATACAAATTTCGACAAAATCGGGCCAGTTTTGACAAAGATATGGCACTTTTAGTTTTTTCACCTTCAATAAAAAGGGTAAGCGATTATGATAATATTATCCAGGTTTCACATAACGGTAGTTAAATTCACTAATTTCTCCACCAAAAGGTATGCGACTATGATATTCTTTACCAGGTTTCACTCCACGGTAAATAAATTCACTATTTGCTTCCCAGTTTCACCCCTTTTCAAAAGATGAGTGCCTATGATAATATTATTATCATAATATTAATAATAATATATATTTATTATATTATTTATATTTTATTTATTTATATTTATTTCCCTTATATATTTATTTATTTATTTATTTTTTGTATTCGAATGTTTCATTTCTATTTCTGTGTTTATTCATTCATATTTTTCTGCAGCGACTTCGATATTAAAGTGTTAGCATACTTTCGGGCTGTGCTTTAATTTTGATTAACAACTCAAAAGCCCACTCAAAATTCTTCCGCTCATTGTAAGGGCGATCAAAGTTGAGTGAGTTTTTTTTTCTATGTCTTTTGTAGGCGGGGCATCTGATAGGCTTGGGAGGTCAATTGATTAGTGTTAAATTTAAAGGAACAATTTTAATGTTGGCGAGTGTTGAATTTTTTTTCTTTGTTTCTTCACTTATTTTTTTTTGTTTGTTTAATATAATTTGTTTGCACCAAATAGACTCAATATGGTTCATGGTTTGATTTCACTTTATATTGACTTGGACAATTGTAATAATTAATGAATTTTATTTTTAATTAGTTATTATTAAATTTTGTTTTTGTTTTATATTACAAATAATAGTCAAAAAAATATTCAATTCACTATTAAAAATGAGTTAAGGTAGGCATATATGCCGAATCGCTTCATGACGTAGGGGAAGCCTCCATCATCTCCATACCACTGTGGTGCAGCGGGGACTGTGCCGTGGACCCAAGTTGGCGATGGCGGTTGGCGCTGGCTGATCAGCAGATCAGTTCCATGACAAAAACATATATATATTTTCTTTTTTTTCAGCAGTCCAATAGGTCACGTTTTGTTATTTAAGTTCAGAGTTTCTCTTTTTTTTTTTCGTTTAACGGCAAATCATTGTAGCTGGTTTCGCTATTGGTTATTGCCGATGAAACAATTTGGGAATTTATTTTTCCCCACGAAATAATTTTTATTTTTTTGCCGAGACGCACGTGCCCACAGAGAATTTTTGGCCGGTGGCAATTATATTATTCGTTCAGTCGAGAAAATAAATTTCGGGTTAGGGACGATTTTCATCGCGTCCACGTGTAACTTTTCTATATCCACAAAATAGAAAAAAACCAAAGTCCATGGGACTCGCACGACTATCCCTTTTGGCAGACAAAATCTCAAGGCAGCTATCAGAAAAATTTTTAATCAACTAACCAAAAAGGGCTTGACATTGCACTCTATCTCATAGAGGGCGGCGGCAAAAAAAACCAAAGCATAACCGTAGGCATAACATTTTATTAACTTGGGCAAGCGCACTACAATTTCATAGAGGGCGTCGGCAAAAGCTCGGCTTGGTATTAAAAAAAACCAAGGCATAATCGTAAGCATAACATTTTATTAACTTGGGCAAGCGCACTACATCATTTACCAAAAGTCACGCCTTGCCGTCGTCACCCCGAACTCTTCAAACAGTCCAGTCAGTTCAAGATGTTCAAGAAGTCCGTGCAATATACTTAAGTTTAAGAACAAACACACCAGACACACAATTCTGAATATCATATATATTATCAAAATTATTTTTACACATTTTGTTTTACATGTCAACACAATTTTCTAATGTTGCTAGGTTTCAAGTAATGGGAAAATATACGAAGGTTAGCCGGCGGTTGTTTTTTTCAGTCGTCAGCTGCTGCCATTGAAACTGAAAAAAAAATATTATATATAGATATCTATTCAAGCCTCCAAAGTTTCAGCAATCCAAACTAAATTCTCCAATGTGCCAATGTTAATTTAGCTCAGCTTTCGAGCTTTACCTACATACATATATACAAACATACATATACACATGCACAAGGGATCGGGCAACTCACCGATTATTATATGTTTAGTGGTAGTGGTTTAGTACTACGTAGTACTTGAAGCAAGAAGCAAGAAACCGTATATCCAGACGAATCGAATCGAAGCGAATCGAATTGGATTGGATTAAATTGGCAGTCACAGCTGCCGTTCGTCATCTGTTTTATGTTAACACATAAGTCGTGAATATATACATATATATATAAATATATAATAAGTACTATTCACATACAATCTGTGCGTTCTGTCTGATTTAAATGTGTGTATGTATAGCTATAGCTATTGCGGATCAGCCAATGTAGATCATGTGCATATGGAACGCAGCGGCAACATTTTTGTAAGATTCCACACTCTTATTTAGCTGTTGCTGCTTGTAAACAATATTTTTTCCTCGTGTTTTTTTTAATATTTTTCCTGTTTGATATTTTTTCAATGATCTTTGCAAATGGCGCAGAAGCCAAAATCCATATAGATATCCCATCCTCAACGCGATTCAAAGTTCATATTGAAAAGCAAATCAAATCGAATTTAATTGGACAGGCAACCGAAACGAGCGCATTTAAATTGATTGCGTAAAAGTGTATTAAAATCAAATAGAATTTTAGCAAATCTCCGGGCCTGAGAACTATATATATATATATATGTATGCATGCATATAGCATCTAGACGGTATCACTGGGGGCTGTAAAGATTTTGAGAATGTCCATGACTTGCCTATTTGACATTGAGATAAACGAAGTTTGGCGTGTCCCAAGATCAGCCAGTTTTAAATATGCAATATGCATATATATATATATGTATATATAAACATATGTACATATACATATCTTATATCACTTGGATTGGAATCTTAAAAGTTAATAATTTCAATTGACAAATTGCGAGGTGCTTTCGTAAAATAATTTTAAAATTTCAAATGTAAAAATACAAATTTTTGAATGTTATAATTTCAGTGCATATTAGTTTAGTATTTTAATGGGATAACGGAACACAAAAGTGTTTTTAATGGGCTTGCTTAAAAAAAAAAAAGTACATAAGATATTCGTACTTTCTGTTCAATTTGTTGGAAGCATTCAACGAGCCATGTCCGGTTATTTATTTAAAAAGATACAAAATGGACAAGAAAAACTTATATTCTTATACATTACCTTCATTTTAATAATCAACTTTAATCGATATTCGCCAACTGGAGGCAGTTATAGATCAAATGAAATAAAAAAATGTAAGATTCTACCCTTTCTTTACGGCTGGTCCGACATAACTCGGACATGATCGAAATATATACATCCTTAATTACATTAATTAATTACCAGTTATTTAAGGTTTCTGCATCTTCTTTCGTATGCCTTTGCACCTACATGTGTTGCACACGTAAGCATCTACAAATTTATCTTTTTGCTTGCAACAGAGGGGAAAGACATTTCTCTCAATTTAATTCTAATTCAGATTTACACACACAGTTGATTGCGATTAAGGGGCTGAGTAAGGGGTGCGAGGAGAAGGAGAGGAGGGGAGGGGTGGATGTCAACTCGACGCCGAATTTGCCGCCATCAACTGACGCCGTTGTGACAAAATCATGCAAATATTTTAATTGCAATTTTTTTCTTTCGGTTAGCGTCGCATTGGTTGCACTGCATCGCATCGCATCGCATCGCATTTTACGTTACCTAAAAATTATAAGTAAAATTAACAATTTTTAATTGACTCTGAATATTAAAACATCAACATGGCGGCGAGCTGCATTCAAAATGCTTCGCCAAATTTTCATAATAAATTACAAATTATTATTTTAGTTCCAATTTAAATGAGAAAGTCTATACCGATTGTATCTCATAATATGCAACATTGCAAAACTAACTCCGATATATTTATTCTACTATCAACTTAATTATAGAAATAGTTGTAGATTTCATTGGTTTAATTAATTAATATGTCTATATTGAAATTCACCTCAAGTTATAATTTACAAAACTAACTGATTAACATGATTCATAAATAAATGAATGACACATTTTATTTATATATATATATTTTTGTATATTTTTATATTATTCAGGATATCCTCAACTACTAGCACACATCACTTGTGACACACTTTTCTCCACAGGGCATCCTGCACTCGATCATTCTTGCCATGCAGCAGCAGTTTTACGCGTTGTCTTTGGGCATTTACACAAATTTGTTGCACTCGACCCACGCGGCAACGTGTCTATGGTTTGTTGCTGTGGTTTCTTCTTTTTATTTGAGCCACGGAAGCGTCGAACACATGACACTGGGATGCTTGGGATGCGACTTGTCAAAATGGCCTGATGGGCAAATGGAGCGTGTGCGCAATATTTAGTGTTTGGTGAGCTTAGAACCAAGGTAAGGCTGGAGCGCGGAAGCGTTGCATTTTTGCTGTATTAGGGCGACAATATTTGACATAGACGATGACATGGCGATGGCGCCAAATTCTGCATTGTCAACGGCGCGTAAAACGAAAATGAACGCGTGGAATCAGCAACAAATTTCGCTTGCCATTTTTCTTGTTGCACATTTCGCAACGCATTAGCACTTATTTATTTTACTTTTTTTGTTTCGTAAAGATGCAATTATAAATAATAAGAGAACAACAACCAATATAAGTTTACGAATCGGCTGCTTGTTTTGCTTAGCATTCGTTATTATTTCGAATAGGGGAAATTTATTTAGTTGAATGGTTATATATATGCCAAGCTGCATTTTTTGTTTTATTATTCAAATGTTGCATATCCTAATGAATTGCTCTTTAAATTGATTGAATGTTAGTTTCAGCATTTTGCATTTATGTATCTGCAACTTTTAAAAGCTGTACATCAATTAATAAAGAATTTAATCTGTCTGCTTGCCGACGAATGGAACACATTTCTCATCCCATCATTATGTGTTGCTATATATATATATATGTGTAATTGTATATACTCAATAAAAAATCTAAAATATAAGACATTATCAATTATTTTCCCTGTTATAAATAAATAAGTAAATTCATGCATATATAAAAAAAAATAAAAGAACGCCTTGAATAACTTTGATTGGTTTGCCGTGTTTATTGGATGTAGATGTACAAGTCAGCATTATGAATGATTCTTAATCACTTTCTGCTCATTGGGACAGTCGAAGGTCACCTCAGTGCCATTTGGCAGCCAAGATCTTGTCCAAATCGAAACATCGCACACTTTCTTCTCACCGGCGCTATCGATCAACTCCACACTGTACTTGTCCAGCGAACCAGCAACGACCTGAACACTTGCTGACAATATTTTCGAAATGCTTTGGGAATGGAAAGGGGGGTGATATTTAGATGACATCCTGGAAATGTAATTATTGGGTGGCACCTACGTGTAGTTGGGTCCTTCACCGGCAGCCAGTTTGGTAAGGGAATTCTGCAGTACCTTCCGCGACGATTCCAGTTCACTTTCGGTGAGTATGCGGGGTGCACCAAATCCACCAAATCCCTGGGGTGTGCCGCTGACCAGGACAACAGCCGCCAAGACAAACAACATTTTAGCCACAAACATATTTGGAATGTAAAACACTTTCAAATGTCACAAATGAATTGAGTGAAATCAATGCTATGCATCCATTTATATAGCATCTGTCATCATCGTTATCACCGGCCTATACATAGTCTTACTATATCTGTTAGCTGTTGACCTGCGCTATTTGTACACACACATATATTCTATAATATATTTATATACAATATATACAATCCCCCACACAACACTTGGCATTAATCTGTTGTGGAATTACAATTAATGAAATTTAATTAAGTGAATACTTTAATTGCAATAGCTTCCAATTTCATAGATTAGTGTTTAAAAAACACAAATAAATATAGAGTACTTGGTCAATGATACCCTGCACACATTAAACATCAATGGGATGGGCATATAAGAGTTGTGCATAGGTATGTCACAGGCAGGAGGAAACATCACCAGTCCCATCTAATATATATATATATATATACATATCTATTTTTAACCAACATTAATTGCTGAATGGATGTTCGTCTGCCTGTATTTTATTTATATTTATTTAATGTTTTCGATAACTGCTTTCGTTTTATTTCAAAATTGATAAGAATCAATTACCAATTGCAATAAAAGCTACAATTTTCAAGATATTACTTTTTAAGTCAGTAGGAATGTAGCTTGGAACATTATTGTACCATATACATTTCATTACGATTGGCTCAAAATCATAGAAGGATTATATAAATATTATCCAAATTACACAGCAACAACATTTAAATATATACACATCAAAGAGTGTTTTTTTTTTTTCAAATATATAAAACGTGTCCGATTCTCGGTTTCAAGATATGTCCTAGTCGTGCTCTCTCAACTAGAGTACTTTTTACATGTTTTTGTCAAAATTGTGTGTGTTTTTGACCCTAAAATAAATGGGAACGCATTAAGTGAAACTATTTCTTATCGAGATGTGTAATTAAAGTCAGTCTTATCACCTAATTCTATTCTCGTCTCAATGCCATACAAATGTGGAGCCTAACTTAGGACAACAACTAAATTAATAAGCAGTTATTGAAAATGCTTTGACCTTTGGTGTCAAAAATTCTTCAAAGAACATAAATACAAGACTAGCTGCATTTCTCTAAGGTATGATTTTTCTCGAAGTTTGATTCGAAAAAATTCGCTGCATTTCGCGTATCTAAATTTAGTAGCAAACAAATGTGTTACTGTACTATATGTGATTAATAACATATTTGAGGTTAATGCACATTGTGTATTCAACGCGAAGCTCATAAATTGATTTGATGATCGAGGCGGCTGCTACTACTGCTGCTTCCTGGCGAGAGCTGTCATCCAGAACAGCATATACAGTGCAGTCAGTAAATATATAGTCACATAGATCAGTTGCTGTTGGGAAACGACGACGATAAATTGCGGATCGCGTCAGGCAACGTTGCACAGATACACACGTGTGTCTTGTATACAGAGGTAGAAAGTAGGAGCAAAAATATTAACACGAATGTCAAATGATTTAAGCTTGTTGAGAATGTGTGTGCTTTTTTTTTATATTTTGCACTTTATCCCTCTCCACTCAAAGCGCTGTGGCATTTTTGGCGCAACTCCAGCGGGCTGTCAGAATTGCAGAAATCCGTATCGTTGCCTCGCCCGTATTGCCAGACAGCCACCTAGTCGTCCGACCATTCAACTGTCCGCACATTTCACACATTTAACGGATCTTTGGGTGTGTTACGGGTCCCGCATTTCAATTTGTTTTATTTCTATTTTTTTTTTTTTCGGGTCCCATGATCTTTATGCATGAATCCATCCAGCAATAGACATCCGCAGCCGTTGCTGTCAGGTATGGACTGCATGGCACCCAACCACCCCCCACCACCGCTGTTAATCTTTCGCAGATCTTTAAGGCTTAACACGTGTAATCCATTTCGCCCGTTCAGTGTGACGATGCCGATGGCGATGCCCCCAAAACGGGGCAAAACTGTATTTTGACTGCGGTGGGGGCGTAGGTGTGCTTAGATGCACTTCTCTATTCGGTTGCTGCCACCCCCTCTCTCTTTCTCCCCCCATTTCTCTATCTGTATGTTCCTCAAGTTTTCCCCATTTGAAAGCAGTTTTGCTCACAGCGGTGGCTACACTTGAAAACACAATAGAGAATATTGTTTGTAATGAATGTGTGGCTGCATGACCAAAATACCATTTATTTTTATATAAAATTTTAACAAACTTATGGCACCTCTAAGTATAGCACTTTTTTTTGCAATTATGCTAAAGAATCGGAAGATTGTGATTATGATTTATTCGCAAGTGTAGGATGAGTAATTTCAGTAGCCCAGTAATTAAAGCACCCATCAACTCATCAACATCATATTCACCATCATCATTATCATCATCATTGTGATGATTATCAACTGTTCAACACGATCGGTGCTCTGATTTGCCTCGTCTCTGCTCGTAGCAGCAGCCGAATCGCTGAACGCCGAATTTTCGTGTCATTTTTCGCGTGAAACATTTTCCGACTTTTCACATAAATATCATGTAAAGTTGGAAAACGGCGGCAGTTTGCGAATGGCAGCCGGGAAATACGCGCCAAAGTGATTCAAAGTGAAACAACTCCAAAGTGAAATCAAGACTCAAATTGCGAAATCCATTTTCAATTATTTGAAATCAACTTTTCGAGTCTTTTTTTTAATAGTTTGAGTTTGAGTTTGAATGTGTGTCTGTGTTTCTTTTTTTTATCGTTTGTCTTTTTATGATTCTATATTTATATAAACTGTATATTGCAAGTGCCAAGTGTTGAGTGAGAGAGAGAGAGAGAGATAGAGAGAGAGAGCCACTCCAACTTATTGACAATGATTTGCCCGAAACGCACCTCGGAGCTGCTGGATGTACATCTGGCGCCGTTCAAGGTTAAGGATCCAGCCTGGGAAATTGGTATATCAAAAATTGCTGGCCGTGGCGTTATGGCCACACGCAATCTAAAGCGCGGCGAGATCATCTTCCAGGACATGCCACTGCTGATTGGCCTGGCTGCCCAAGAGGAGGACTCGCTAAATGCGTGCAGCATCTGCTTGAAATTGCTGCCCGATACGCGCTTCATGTGCCGCCAAGGATGTGGTCTGCCCATTTGCAGTTTGTGTGGCAAAAAGAGACAGCACAAGACCGACTGCGATATGTTCAAATCGTGGGGTCCCAACGAGCCGGACGTGGCCAATTCGGTGATCATTCGATTATTGTGTGTGGCCCGTGCCATCAATTTGACGAAAGATCAGCGGGATTTGATCTATTGCCTGCAGGCCAATTTGGATAACAATCATCGCACCGAGGTGCGCAATGCGGCCAAGTGCTTCAAGAATTTTCCCACCGACAAAAAACTGGTGGAGATCATGAATCGCACTGTTGCCGTACTCCGTACGAATGGTTTTGACAAGACAACGGATCGCTGCACGGACAATCAGGAGTTCAGCTATCGCGCCCTCTATCCGCTGTTTGGCGTCATGAATCACGATTGCATTCCCAATTCGTACTACACCTTCGAGGAGAAGACCAACAACATGATCGTGCGTGCCGCTGTCGATATACTCGAGGGCGAGGAGATCACCACAACCTATACGAAACTCTTCACGGGCAACATAGCGCGTCACCTGTTCCTCAAAATGAAGAAGGGCTTTACTTGCAAGTGTCCCCGTTGCTCCGATCCAACGGTAAGTGACGAATTAATGATTTGAATCGATCGTTTTAAGTTTAAATAGTATCCACAGACTAAATTCTACACAAGTAAATCCCATTAAACATTACATAAAACTGGAAGTTAGTTAAGCATAAATAATACAAAAGAAAAAAATAAAAATTAATAAATAAATTATTTTAGAATTTTCTTGCATCAGATTCAAATCAAAACGTTTAACTGCAATCCATCGATTTAGTTTTTATATTGTACCTTAAAGTTGATTTATCAATTAGCTAGTTGATTTAAATTGCAATTGGCCAAAAATTCTTACAGTTATGACTTGGCTGAGTGGCAAACAGTTTGCAATTTCAACACAAAATTACTTTTACTCGTAAGCATCTTGCTTTTCAATCAAAAGTGATGACTGATGTGGCAGCTGCATAAACTATTTTCCACTTGTTGAACTAAATACGAATACACAAGCACTCTAGAAACACCTAGAAACACACATTACAGTTTTGTTTGTTATCTTTTATGTGTTTGCACCCTGCTGGAGAGGGTACAATGGAGTTGGGGAATAGTGTGTAACCTGCATAAAGTCTATTTCTATTCTACTGTCTATTTTTGATCTACATCAGAAGGAGAAGTCCATCTGTCTGTTTGTATGAATAAGCTGATCTCTACAAGAGCTAGTGATTTGGAAATAGATTCTCCCGAGTTCAGCATTCTCGCCTAAGAACACAAGTTTCATCATTGAAATTGCATCTTATAAACATGACATTAACAAAATGTGTACATATTTTAATTAAGCTATCAACTTTAGTTTAGTTTTCTGGTTTTCACATGACTGGTGAATACAATTGAATTTGATCCGCGGAAGGTCGATAAATTGAAGGTAATGTTTGCGACGATTTGTATACTTGAGAACTCTTTGCTGGAGAATGTATACAAAACAAGGGCAAGAGGAGCAAGGCAGTTCTCTTCTGTGCATACCTTTAATATAGTGTGAAACTCCGCAATAAAAAACATGCTTAGCTGAGTTCTAAAACCGGAAAGATTGTGCAATCCTTGTTCCGTTCCGATGGCTATACTTCATGTTATTTTCAGTTAAATTTGATGTTTTGTTCTATTTCGAACTTTAACTTTTGTTTGAATAACATGTATTTGCTTTTTAGCAATGTATTTTTTTTCTTTTCAATTTATGATGATAATTATCAAAGAATTATGTGGCGCAATAAAAATGTACATTTTACAAAAACATTTTCAAATCAAAGTGCGTTTTTGGCCATAAGTAAGTACAGATGATGGGGGTCTGGGTGAGAAAATGGGCAGCAAATCGATTTTGTGATCTTGGCGAAAGCCAAAAAGTCGTAGTTCGATGCTTGATGCAAACAAAGAATGATAAACATTAAGGAAATCCTGTGCCCATCAACATTCATCCAAAAGCAATTAAACACACACACACAAAAACAAGAGCAGCGAATAAATGCTGTTAAGCATTATTGGTCTGGATGCTGTTGTTATTGTTTTTGTTATTGTTATTGTTATGGTTTTTGTTGGCTCGGCCATAAATTTATTCAGCTTCCAGGCGCAACAAGTGGCAAAATGCAAAACGCGCAAAACAACAAGCAGCAGCAGCAACAATAACAACAAAGACTACAAACGTCAACACAACATAACACACACTTTTAATAATAGCAACAAAACAAATCGGTGTGTGTGTGTGTATGTTTATTTTTAACATCGCCAGCAATTCAATTAAATCACAAATAAATATGCACGATAAGTTCCAAATAAGCTTTTAATTCGCTTGAATATATCGAAAATTTCGCATACCGTCGCAAGTTGTATTTGAATCTTTGTATATCTATCTATCTATCTATCTATCTGTCCGTCTGTTTAATTATCTTTAGCTGTATCGATATCTGTATCTATGCGCCTACATATACATATATCTGCATTCGTTAAATTACGTTTTTTATTAGCGTTGACTTGAATTTGATTTCTCACTGATCCCAAGCAGTCAAATATCCCCGTCAACAATCTATCCCCCTCTTACCCCCCCCCCCCCCCACCAACCAGTTGTCGCGCGTTTTATGATTTTTAAATTTTTTATTGGCATACTTCATAAATGTGTATGTATTTTACATATGCATGCCTATATACTATATATTTATATATGTATTTATGGCTAAATAGCTTATTCTTGGCCACGGCCAAAAATATAGACATATTTTGGTATGACGTTCACTGTCTACATGCCCCCTCCCCCCCAGATACTTTTACTTACACACTTTGGTGGCCAATTATAAAAGCAATTGAATGCCTTTGAAAATGCCATCAAGTGCTTAAATTGTTGTAATATATAATGTCTTTGATGTTTATCATTGGCGCTAAGCTATATCATTTACCCACCACGATCTGTGTGTGTGTGTGGGCGTATATGAAGAGGCGGACTAGGTGGGTGGGACCAGATTTGAATGGGCCATAGACTCAAGATCATTTGGTTCAGTGAACTTGTTTCTATTGTTTCTATGTCCATATACATATATGTATAAAGGCAGCAGCTAAAATATCCATAACGCAAATACATCTTAAGACTAAAAAGAACGAAGATTACATACCCTCCCAGACCTTTCCGGGATCAACAAGTCGACATCTAAACTGCAACATAAATTCAACAAACGCACTCATTTCATTCTATGAAAGCTATATGACTTAGAAGTCAGATGTCGTTGATTTGTGTAGATATGTATTTAGTTTTTCATACAATAACTCATCTCTTAAACAGTTGTACTAAAACAACGAACATGTTGCAAATTTAATCGAGATAGTTTTAAGAGTAGTTCGCATAGAAACAGGCAGACACAATATATATATATATACTTCATAGGCTCAATTATTTATTATTATTATATATTATATGTATTTCCATACCCTTACTAAGTATATAATACTGTTTTGTTTTTGTTTTTGAGGGGGACTTATGCATATGATATTATTATATATATGATTGAATTTACAAGAATCTATCAAATACTAAAAAAAATAATATCAATTTAGTGTTATATTGGCCATATATATATTATTATTAGACATGTCTTTTAATAATCGATCAGTTAAGATTTGGTTGATCGCTTTAAGTATATATTGGACATTGGATAAACGAGATTCACAATTAATTTATTACTGTCGTACTTATCGCTCAGATTTATGGGTAGCAAATTAGAGCAAATATTTGAGAAAGAAGAAGAGAGACCTCGAATCTGAACAAATTGGAATTATAGACCGATGACGTGGCCAACCTTGAAACAGGGGCACTATTCATGCTAAAGCGGATTTTTTCCGTCAATCTAGTGGCGATCTGTTTTCCATGCAAACCGTTAATAAGCTTCATGTATGTGTCACATTATTTATGGCCTGCCTAGATATTTAAATGTTTATATACACATATATAATCGTATATGTATGTCTCTGGTTATTTATTTATTTATAGCCAAATGAATGCCGAAAATTTGTATATATATTACTACTAACTCTGATCTGTGCTCTTTAATCTCATCTCTCAATCTGCATCCGTTTTGTAGGAGAAAGGCGCCTACATATCGGGTCTGTACTGTCGGGACACCAATTGCAGCGGCTTGGTGGTGCCAGAGATAACCGGACTGCCGCATCCCAATTGGAATTGTCTGAAGTGCAAGCAGAAGTCGACGCATGCCCAGATGATGAAGTCACAGGACTTTGCCAGTGGGGCAATCAATGCCAAGGTCAATTCGAATTCGCTGCGCACTCTGGTGCACTATTTGAATGAGAAGAGCGACAGTTTCATACCTAGCAGCAATTATGTGGTGATCGATGCCAAGATGGCGGTACTAACGCGTCTCGCCCAGGGACGGGAGGATTGCAACGAGGATCTGGTGTCGAGCACACGCCTGCGCTACAGTCGTGACATAATGCAGGTGATGGACAAGCTGGGACTGGGCGATTCGCTGTTGCGCACCCAACTGGAGCAGCAGCTGCACAAGGAGGAGGAGCGACGCGCCAAGAAGCAGCTGGAGCTGGCCGAGAAGCAACGCAAGCTTGCCGAACTCGAGCAGAAGGTGGCCGAGGCCGATAAGCTGCTGGCCACCTTAGCATTGGCCGAGGGTGCAGCTGCAGAGGCGACTGCGGCAGCAACTCCGGCAGCGACTATGCAAGCGACTCCGGCAGGGACTCCTGCCGCCGAACAGGCCTAAGCTCAAGGGAGAAATGCAAATTCACTTATCCCTCACCCATCCCGAGCAGATATTGCTCGCTTGTTGTCTATCTTATTCTTTATTTTGCGTATCATACAAAAAAAATAATGTATTTGTATTTATTTATTTATAATCAATTAAAATATATATGTATGTATGTACTTATATAATTATCGTCCTTATTTGTTTTGATTTTTTTTAGATATTGAGCAATATGCCCAACAATTTAGAAAATGTATTTTATTTTTGAGAAAATGGATTTCTAAAAATTAGAGACTAGAAATGCAAAACTATAGTAATTTACAAAAAATAAAAATAATTTGATATTTTCAGATATATTTAGAAATGTAGAAAACCCCTTTTGAAATTCTTATGAACTTTTTTTGGGAACACACAATATTTAAAGTGTGTAAATTTTCAAACATTTTCAGACGCGCATTTTCGGGGGCTTTATCATCGATTTGTCAAAACGTTTTCTAATCCGCCTGTCACCCAAAGTTTTTTTATTATTATCGTTTCTTGTTATATCTTTGGATTTTGATTTTCTAATTCTTTTCTTTTCTAATTTTTTCTGTTTTTTTTTTTTTGTATTTTGGCTTGCACATTTTTTGCATTAAGATTTGTTAACATTAGTTGCTTTATATTTTATTTATTATATATGTGCCATAAATGTTGCTCATGCCGTTGAAGTTGGCGGCCGCATCTATTTTGGGTCGCCTTTTGACGCTTGCGGCCTCTTTTTATTTATACTATTTGTTCCACAAACAACACTGCTACGAACACTACACTGAAGAACAAAAACAGCAACAACAACTACAACAACAAAATCATATATATTTGCTTGTAATAAATATTTTTGTTGCGCCATTTTAATTATTATTATTTGTTACAGTTGGCATGACTAAATTGCTCATTAATGAAATCTGTGAAACGAAATTTACGCTCACCAATATGAAAACAAAAATGAATAATAATAATCGTAGGAGTATACACATATATATATATATGGCTATAAATTTCTATAAGAGAAATACATCCAATGTATTTCTCTAAATTTTCTAAACCCAATGACCATAGATATTTTATTATTGCTTTAAATTGAATACCGATGTCCCATTTAGGGTATGTAAATGTGTAAAATGGAAATAATGAAGTCGTGCAGAAGTATCCATCTGCAAACCCATAAGGTATATTTCTTGATCAGGATTACCAGTCGAGTCGATGTAGGCATGTCCGTTTGTTCGACCAGAGCATTTTTATTTATTTAACAGCTGGGTTGGGTCACCTTTTTGAAACACTAATGACCAGCTTATAGGTAAAATATATATGAACAATAAGATAAAATAAAATAAATGGGCGTTGTTTATAGTGTCGTTAGTTCTTGAAGTACCATAATATATGATAAAATTCTAAATTTGTGTGCGAATAGATATTTGCCTTTATAATCAAATTAAAATCTGGACTGGTCAAAAAACAATAAACCGTCATAAATATTTGCTGCAACAAAAACAACAACGAAATCATAACAGATAAACAAATTTGAGAGCTTCGAAGTCGTAAATAAAACTACAATAAAAATTGCAATAAATTATGCCACATATAGACTAACGATCTATATAATATGCACGAGTGTCCATATACATATATATGCAAGGTAGGCAGCTGAATAGGTAGATATCTTTATTTTGTATGAAAATGATTTCACAATGCTGATCATCTTAGGTGCGAAAGTATCTGTGGCAATGGATTCTTGAGGCAAGCGTCTCATTGTAGAAATATATATGCATGTAGATAGCCCGATAGTCAAGCAGCAGGGAACACTATAATGGGGACTAAGATAACATCGAAGGTAGTCCATGAAGTTCGTTCAAAGCTAGACCTACTCGAGACTCAAAACAGGGTCACCCTATGTTGGGTCCCGGACCACAGGGACATAGCAGGAAACGAGGCGGCTGATAAGCAAGCAAGAAGGGGGCAGAAAGGCCCCTAACAGGACTAGAACCGTATTGTGGCATAGAGAGACACACTATACGACTGGAACTTAGAAACGAGGAGAGACAGAGACGGCAACAGAGCTGATCAGAGTCAGTAGGACTCCGACAAGCCAGATGTCTCCTAGGTGGTTATAATCTTAGACGATTCAAACAAGTTATAACCATGGGAAAGAACAGCCTTAGGATATTTACCGCTCTATTGACAGGACACTGTAGACTAAGAAGTCACCTAACTAAACTAGGTATATATAGTAGCGATCTGTGCAGGTTTTGTGAAAGAGAAGAGGAATTTTCGATGCACATCCTAGCAGAATGTGTCGCCTTAACTAGAAGAACATGCAGCATCCTATGAGGAGACATAGAAGACCTCGGGCTGATGGAAGAGCTATAGGCTCAGAAGGGGGCACAATAGATCAAGTAGGTCGCGGTGCAATTCACCCCAATAATAATAATGTGAGATGGCCTCGAACTTGTCGCACATGCTGCCTAATTATAAATTACTTTTAGCACTCAAACGGCAAAAACGACAAACTAAAGACACGGAGGGTAAGCAACTTTTGTCTGCTCAATGAATCCGGTGATTAATTGCCCACTTTTTGTTCAACAATTTCGACATTTAAAAAATAAGTAAATAAAAATAAAAGTATAGGTTTATACATTCATTTTATATATATATTTCACTCCCATTCATATTTTTCATGTTGCTGTCAAGATTAATTATAGTTAAGGTCTCAAGTCCTTGCCAAGTTTGATTTGCCTTTGTTGCTGCCATCGGCCAACAGATGGCGCCAAGCACAACACAAGACAACAGAAAACAAATGAAATGTGTGCATGTGTTAAACATAAAGATCAGTGCCTGAAACTTAATTGCTGGGAAACACAGCATTTGCTGACTGTCACTCTTAATTCTAGACAATGTTGCCGACACTTATTGCCTTTAATGACACACGTTTGACATGTTGCCATCGATTTGATGGCCATTTGACTGCTTGACAAATGCAAAAGGAAAGTGAAAATCAACTCAAAATATATTAAATATTTTGCAAAATTACAGTTTTCGCTTATATTTCGCCAAATATCGCTGCCATTTATTATCATCTATCGTAAACTATATTAATGAAGCCAACATTTTACTATTTCATTTACTGTGCCAAAATATCTGGGCGAAATTCCGCCGCCGTGTGAGTTGTGCCTTGTAATGAACATCCAATGGCTAAAAATTCAGACATTATATCGCCAGTGGCCACAGCAAAGCCACCCAACCAGCCATCCGTTATGCATTTTTGTATGCATCCCAACCGGTAGAATTTATATGTATATGTATATGTATATGTATATGTATATTTATATGTTTATGTATATGTATATGTATATGTATATGTATATGTATATGTATATGTATATGTATATGTATATGTATATGTATATGTATATGTATATGTATATGTATATTTATATGTTTATGTATATGTATATGTATATGTATATGTATATGTATATGTATATGTATATGTATATGTATATGTATATGTATATGTATATGTATATGTATATGTATATGTATATGTATATGTATATGTATATGTATATGTATATGTATATGTATATGTATATGTATATGTATATGTATATGTATATGTATATGTATATGTATATGTATATGTATATGTATATGTATATGTATATGTATATGTATATGTATATGTATATGTATATGTATATGTATATGTATATGTATATGTATATGTATATGTATATGTATATGTATATGTATATGTATATGTATATGTATATGTATATGTATATGTATATGTATATGTATATGTATATGTATATGTATATGTATATGTATATGTATATGTATATGTATATGTATATGTATATGTATATGTATATGTATATGTATATGTATATGTATATGTATATGTATATGTATATGTATATGTATATGTATATGTATATGTATATGTATATGTATATGTATATGTATATGTATATGTATATGTATATGTATATGTATATGTATATGTATATGTATATGTATATGTATATGTATATGTATATGTATATGTATATGTATATGTATATGTATATGTATATGTATATGTATATGTATATGTATATGTATATGTATATGTATATGTATATGTATATGTATATGTATATGTATATGTATATGTATATGTATATGTATATGTATATGTATATGTATATGTATATGTATATGTATATGTATATGTATATGTATATGTATATGTATATGTATATGTATATGTATATGTATATGTATATGTATATGTATATGTATATGTATATGTATATGTATATGTATATGTATATGTATATGTATATGTATATGTATATGTATATGTATATGTATATGTATATGTATATGTATATGTATATGTATATGTATATGTATATGTATATGTATATGTATATGTATATGTATATGTATATGTATATGTATATGTATATGTATATGTATATGTATATGTATATGTATATGTATATGTATATGTATATGTATATGTATATGTATATGTATATGTATATGTATATGTATATGTATATGTATATGTATATGTATATGTATATGTATACGTATATGTATATGTATATGTATATGTATATGTATATGTATATGTATATGTATATGTATATGTATATGTATATGTATATGTATATGTATATGTATATGTATATGTATATGTATATGTATATGTATATGTATATGTATATGTATATGTATATGTATATGTATATGTATATGTATATGTATATGTATATGTATATGTATATGTATATGTATATGTATATGTATATGTATATGTATATGTATATGTATATGTATATGTATATGTATATGTATATGTATATGTATATGTATATGTATATGTATATATATTTATATATATATACATTATGGTGCAGCATCCACGTGATCATTTGGTCATATTCATCGTTACCCTTATAGAGAATATTATAGTTTTGTTATGATATGTATAAAGAGCATATATACATGAAGCATATATATTGTTGTTCAGCATCGCTGGGCGAGCAGATGCCCATCTGTCTGTCTGCTTTGTATGTGTGTGTCGCTCTTCAATTCAATTCGTGAGCAAAAAACATATAAATAATTTTGTTTAAAACGTACAAAAACATAATAACACTCCGCATACGGGACTCAAATTGAAGTCCAAGCAGATTAGCTCCGATTAACTAATAAGGGTGTGTAATCTTCTTGCTAGAAGTGCAGATTCCTGAGTTCTTTAATGCGTTCTTCTTAGGATATTTTGAGTATTTTCAACTCGTAATCTCAACAGAAGCAAAAAGCTCTTCGTCTATCATTAAAAAAGGCTGTCATTAATGTACCTTTTTAACTTGATGTGAATAACATCAAAATTGTGGCACATATGGGTGTCTTGATCAATTATTTTCTTACCAATCTTAGAAGGAGATTCCTAGTAAACTTACTTCATTCCACGTTTTGGTATTGTGAATTTTGGGGCGAAAGTGGGCGTGGATTTCACGGTGGGAGTGGGCGTGGCCAGGTAATTGAAATGCCTATGCTTGAAATACATCAATAGGAATCATCCTTTCAAATATGTTGATTATATGATTATATATATATTATATCTTCTACCTTTGATATTAGAATATATACAGCATTTAGCTTTTGTTGGGTTTTATTTACCGCTAAAATAAGCTAAAAGGTTGGCGGCACGGCTAAGCTTTTTTAGCAAAGCTATATTGTAAATCTTGCGCTTAGAAAAGCGTGTGATCAAAGCAAAGCATTTCAAAGCAACTCGTCAACAGCAAATAAAATAATTCATTGTTGCTAATATTGTATGTGTGTGTGTGTGTATTTGAGTGTGTGCGGGTGTGTTTTGCTTGTGCAGGTAGAATGTGGGCGCCGAAGTCGACGTCGATGTCGACGTTCCACAAGCAAATATCATTTGGAATTGTACGTTTCCAGTGTGTAGACCGATTTCTGTTTTCCGCTCAACAAAAAAAAAAACGTGCAAAAAGTAAAACGAAACGAGATTTTTATTGTATTTTTGTAAGTGGTTTGCATTTTTGGTGATAATCTGTGTGAAATAAGTCAAACGGACTTCAACAAGAAAATCAACTTAGAAGGTTTGTTCTGACAGCTACATACATATTTAGATAGATGCATATATATAGAGATAAATAGACAACGCCCTAAAGTTGTTTGTCATTTAACACATACGAGATATATATGTACATATACGCATACATTTATATTAACCGGTGTATAATAATAATATTAATATTTGAATACTAATTAAAACATAAATAATCGCATTAGCATTTTATGTTTTTTCTGCGGCAAATGTCAGAATCATTAGAACTATAAACGAAAATCAAACTGGAAATTGAAATTGAAATGGAATTAATACAGCTGACAATAGGCGGAAATGGCATATCTGGAACGGGGTAGGTACAGACCTCAAACCTTGACAGTACATAAAATAGTAAAATAGTATTGCTTATATTGTTAATTATAGTTATAATCAAAATTGTAGTAACAACCACAGCTGACGACTATTGCAGAAACAGTTGGGGGGCAAATGGACTCATTGTCCAAGTAAACTTTTGATGTGATACATAAATGAAACTCATGTTCGTGATGCACAGTTTTCACTGTAGCTGTAATCAGTTGCCAGTGCCCTACAGTCACCCCTAATTCAGATGATTAAACTCGTTTAAAATATCAATTTGTTAATGTGTTTGTTTTGTTTTATTTTTTCTATCTTTGCGCACATGACATATTATGAATATACATTGACGATAAGACACAAGTGCATTTGCTTAAGACTGATTGCACTATATAGTTATAGTCACCGCATATTCACAAGAGGAATGCTTACATAAGTGTTACATGATAATACAAAAACTTAATAGAAGTGCCGATTAGCCGGAATTGCCGATAATATACATTCATACATATATACACACATACAATACACACATACATGCATACATATATAAAAAAATTGCATTAGGTTTCTTGGAAATTATCTTTAGTTGTTTCTTTTGCTTTGTTGCTATCGTATTTCATGACCTATGCCAAGGCCATGATATCCATCAGAAGTAATTAACATCACATTTTATGAAAGAAGTCAAAACTCGCTCAGACATGGCAGAACATGCTTAAATTAGTATGACAAATATAGTCAGAATGCTCAACCACGATACGGGTCGAATAAGATACTCTGAATCCAGCTTTTGTAGACATATTAAGCTTGCTGATATTAGTTTGTTCAATATGAGAATACCTTTGGTTACTAAAATCTGCGCTTCCTATTCAGTTATCGATAATATGAAATAACCCTATATTATAGTCTTTGAGATCGGAGGTTTTCTCATTCTTCAGTATACCCTTTCCCCATTTCAATTGATTTCGAGTTCCGCACAAAATACTATTCTACTTAAGATTTGTGCTTCAAACGGTTACGAAATAGGAAGTTTCAATCTAAATTTCTGTTTATCGAGCTAATTAATTTGGGAACAATTTAATTCGTTGGGAAGCTTTTTAAGAATACGCAAAAAATAAAAAAACAAGAGACGAAAGTTTACACAATTACGTGGTACACACATAAATATATGAATATATATATATGTATACACACATAAAAAAAATATATATTTATATATATATATATATATATTTAGCCTTGACTGATAATGATAAGACGCCGTAAAGTAGCTGGGCATATGGCGCATATGTACATAGTTTTGGCACATTTGGTATATACACAGCTATGCATATAGATAGACCATTTGGTTGACAAGCGACTCGCTCGGCACTTCAGAATTGTTAACAGAACAATCTCTCGAGTTTTCAGTTCGGCATCGGACCACGCCCGCTTGATATGGAGCGAACCCAAACGCCAGGCAATAAACTACAATCTTAAGTCCCCAACGTTGCGATTAGATCGGTTCACACGCACACGCATATATATATATAGTATAGTGTCATGTGGCCACATCAACTGGTCAGAGTTACATGTGTGGGTCACACGCACACGGCTATATAAACCGATACAAAAAACGGTGAAGAGTGCGTTCCCACCAATATTGGATAGAAATTGTGCGTCTTCACGATACGTGGCGGCTGCCATAAGCAAATTGTGCCAGGGCGGCTGCACCAATGTTTCAAATTGTGATCACTTATAGTGAGCCAGTGCCCTTTCTATACTTGAAGCTGCTCAGTTGGCCAGTTCGAGCGCGACCAGCGTATTGCTCCCGTTAACAATTAACTTGCTGTTAATCTGTTGGGTGTGCAATACGGGGAATACATCAGTACAGTTGCACGTGAGCGGTACCAGCCCTTTGAAGGCGGGTCAGCGCCGAAGTCTCGGACGCAAATCTAACATCTGATTGGCATAAAGTGCACCAACTGGTGCAAATATCGGATCATATGTGCGCGGCGGTTGGCCGAATCATCCTGAAGAAATAGTGACCGCACTGCAAAACTTCGATTATTTAGGACTGAACTCTACAGGGGTACACAACTTTCCGTTTTATTAAACTTTAGTTTAAATTAACATAGAATGAATTTTTGAGGAATTAATATTTAATTTTGTAATGCATTAACTAAACTTGGTATGGTATGTATATGTGATATCAGCTGTTATATTGTCTAGTCCGGTTTGAAGTTCAAACAGCAACGTCATCCGTCTTCAGGCCTGTCGACTACGATGGACTACTAACGCAGTTGTTTTGGTGCTGTAAGTACGGCGTAACCGCACTCAGAGATTGTAAGTTATAAAGAAAATAACCAACTAATAATGACCATATAACAGATGTGGCATACAAAGACATATGTAAATACCTGCCTGATTTAGTTAACTCAAATTACATACATATATGTATATATAGCTAAGGGCTTTTCTAGCATAAGTTTATTATGGAATATTATTAGATCCAAATTGAAGAAAAAGAAATTGAATGAATTATTAGAAAATAAGTAACCCTCCCAAACATGAAACTTGAAAACTAGTAATTAAGTAAAACTCCTAAAATTAATTTTAAAATTAATGGAACTAAAACCATTATTATGAAGTATATAAAGAATTAATTATGAATTAAAATAGTTTAATGGGCTCCTGAGATAAATATAGTTTTGCAACTTTAATAGGGTAAAGGCACCGAATATTAGTCTTTACAGATTGGGCGGGTAAAAGAAGAAGAACATCAAAATCTCTGTTCTTCGATCTAAATATATCATTAGTGGATTCTGTTAGCTATTCTGTTTCGTTGTTTTATTCCGTTGCTTTAGCACTCTGTCTACTATTTTTTAGTTATGTGACACGGCAGCTTACTAGGCAGCAAAACCACCCACCCCATTTTCCCTGAGCACAGTCGACCCTGTAGGCAAAGTACGCCTCCAGTTTGCTGCATACTTCAACGTGTTCGTTACACTCTGACTATTTTTATCATATTTATTTTGCATTTTGCAGCAAACACGTCGAAGAGTTAAAGTGGTTTTTATTCCTGGAATATCAAGATGAGTCCACCGGCAATGCTAAGCAAAGACGCCCCCGATATTGAGGTAGGTAACCTGCCTGTCCAATTTAAGCTAAAATAATTAAAAATTATATTGGTGATTATAATCGTTCAGTTGCGTATATAGCAATAAAGTGTTTAATGCTGATCGCATTGTTAATTCTTGCAGGATCTGTTGGCATTGAATCCGCGCGTGAAGACGCAGTGCAGCGTCGTGCCCACGAAGCAGACCAAGGACAACAAGAAGCACTGGAAACGGAATGTGGATCACACTGCCGTCCCATGCACAACGCTATCCAATAATTTTGAGGATATTAAGCATACGACACTGTCGGAACGTGGCGCCCTCGAGGAGTCGGCCCGTTGCCTCAAATGCGCGGATGCACCCTGCCAGAAGTCTTGCCCCACGCAGCTGGACATCAAGAGCTTCATCACAAGCATTGCCAATAAGAATTACTATGGCGCAGCCAAGGCAATTTTCTCCGATAATCCATTGGGTTTGACTTGCGGCATGGTCTGCCCCACCAGTGATCTGTGCGTTGGCGGCTGCAATCTACAAGCCTCCGAGATTGGTCCCATCAACATTGGCGGCCTGCAGCAGTTCGCCACCGAGGCGTTTAAGAAAATGGGCGTTCATCAGCGACGTTCGCCGGCATTGAAGCCACTGGCACAGCCGGCCAAGAAGATTGCCCTGCTGGGCGGCGGACCCGCCTCACTGTCATGTGCCACATATTTGGGCCGCTTGGGTTACAACGATATTACCATCTACGAGCGCCGTAGATATCTGGGCGGCTTGAGTTCCGCGGAAATACCGCAGTACCGTCTGCCCATCGATGTGGTCAACTTTGAGATTGATCTAGTCAAGGATCTGGGCGTTAAGTTCGAATTGAATAGAGCGCTCAGCAGCAAGGATTTGACTATTAATGTAAGTCACAAGAGTCACAAGTTACCAGCTGCAACAAGTTGCTCAGCTGGTGCAACATTTTAAAAGGCAGCTCACCCTGTCTTTAGATGTTATGGATTGCATCTATTTTCTATTTGGCCCCGCTAGATGTCGCTCTGTGTTGCTCTCTTTCTCTCTCTCTCTCTCTCTCTCTCCCTCTCTCTCTCTCTCTCCCACTCCAATTTTAGTTATAATATTTGCTCAATTAACTATGTTTGAATTTGTTTGGCAGGGTTTGCTGTCCAGTGGACACGACGCCATCTTTGTGGGCATTGGTCTGCCCGAACCAAAGTTGGAGCCCATGTTCAATGGCTTGAACACTCAGTCGGGCTTCTATACGTCCAAGAACTTTTTGCCAATGGTCTCGGATGGCTCGAAGCCGGGTTTATGTGCCTGCAAATCGGCTCAGTCGCTGCCTAAGCTTTATGGCAATGTGATCGTCTTGGGTGCCGGAGATACAGCCTTCGATTGTGCCACCTCGGCGCTGCGTTGTGGAGCGCGTCGGGTGTTCGTTGTGTTCCGGAAGGGCTCGTCTGGTATTCGGGCCGTGCCCGAGGAGGTCGAACTGGCGCGTGAGGAGCGCTGTGAGCTAATGCCATACTTGAGTCCACGCAAAGTAATTGTCAAAGATGGTCACATCGCGGCCATGGAATTCTGTCGCACCGAACAGAACGATCAGGACGAATGGGTGGAGGATGAGGAACAGTTGGTGCGTCTCAAGGCAAACTTTGTCATCTCGGCATTTGGTTCGGGCCTGCAGGATGCAGAGGTGAAAGTTGCACTGACACCGCTCACATTCCGTAATGGCTTGCCAGTGGTTGATCGCACAACGATGCAGAGCAGTGTGCCCCAGGTCTTCCTTGGCGGTGATCTGGGTGGTGTGGCTAACACAACCGTTGAGTCGGTCAACGATGGCAAAGTGGCTGCCTGGAGCATCCACTGTCAGTTGCAGGGTCTCCCACTGGACACACCCGCGGCCCTGCCACTCTTCCACACGGACATTGACAACGTGGACATTTCTGTGGAGATGTGTGGTCTGAAATTTGAGAATCCCTTTGGCTTGGCCTCGGCACCACCGACGACCAGTGCGGCAATGATACGACGCGCCTTCGAGCAGGGCTGGGGCTTTGTGGTTACGAAAACATTTGGCCTCGACAAGGATATGGTGACGAACGTATCGCCGCGCATCGTGCGGGGCACAACGTCCGGCTATCGGTATGGACCGCAACAGAACTGCTTCCTCAACATTGAGCTCATCTCGGAGAAGCTTGCCGAATACTGGCTGCGCTCCATTGGCGAACTGAAGCGTGATTTTCCCGAGAAGATCATCATTGCGAGCATTATGTGCAGCTACAACGAGGCCGACTGGACAGAGTTGGCCACCAAAGCGGAAGCGTCCGGTGCCGATGCTCTCGAGCTGAATTTATCCTGTCCCCATGGCATGGGTGAGAGCGGCATGGGTTTGGCCTGTGGCCAAGAGCCCAAACTGGTCATGGATATATCGCGTTGGGTGCGAAAAGCTGTCAAGGTGCCCTTCTTCATCAAACTGACGCCCAACATTACGGACATTGTGTCCATTGCCCGGGCAGCGCAGCTTGGCGGTGCCGATGGTGGATCAGCAATCAATACGGTCCAAGGCCTGATGAGCCTTAAAGCGGATGCGACCGCCTGGCCAGCGATTGGCAAAGAGCAGCGCACCACATACGGCGGTGTCTCCGGCAACGCAACACGTCCGATGGCTCTGCGTGCCGTTTCGGAGATTGCCAAGAAGCTGCCCGGATTTGCCATATTGGGCATTGGTGGCATCGATTCCGGTGAGGTTGCACTGCAATTTCTGCAGGCCGGTGCGACAGTGCTGCAGATCTGCTCCTCCGTACAGAATCAGGACTTTACGCTCATCGATGACTATTGCACGAGTCTGAAGACGCTGCTCTATTTGAAGGCAAATCCACCGCCGGTGAACGGCACCTTCTGGGATGGCCAATCGCCGCCAACGCCCGTCCATCAGAAAGGTAAACCTGTCATCCATTTGACGGGTACTGGCAATCAAACGCTTGGATACTTTGGCCCCTATCAGAAGCAGCGCGACATCAAGTTAGCCGATCTGCGCCGCTTAGAGGGCGCCTTTTGGGATGCCCGACAGGCAAGTGCAGCTAGCTCGAGCGATGCTTCCATTAAGTTGGCACCCAAAGTGAGTGACGTTATCGGTGCAGCACTACCAATGATCGGTGCATACAAGAGCCTCGACAACACACAGCAGAAGGTGGCTCTCATCAATGATGTAAGTATCCAGAGTAGTAGTGTCTATCTAAAACCCATATTTACATACAAAATACACTCCATACTCCACACAGGATATGTGCATCAATTGTGGCAAGTGCTATATGACTTGCGCCGACTCCGGCTACCAGGCAATTGAATTTGATAAGAACACCCACTTGCCTCACGTCAATGATGACTGTACCGGCTGCACGCTCTGCGTTTCCGTCTGTCCCATCATCGATTGCATTCGGTAAGTGTAACTGTGATCATTTTTTTTTTTTTTTTGATAATTGTGATAATAACAAATGCAATTTATGTTTGCAGCATGGAGCCTAAGCAAATACCGCACATCATCAAACGAGGAGTTGAAGAGAAAGACAAGACGTTTTACACGCACGCACTTAGCCCAAGCCAATAATACAAATATAATGTATACATACGCTGTACACATTTTGTATGTTTAAATAATTTGAAAAAAGAAACAATATCAGGCTACCATGAATAAACAAATAAGCAAAAGAATTAAGCAAACAAAAACATAAAACATCATACTGCATGAATAAATTGTGTTATGCCTTGCCTGTCGAAAGCACCAATATATCGCTCAGCCGGCTAGCTATCGGGTCAGGGGTAGTTCGACCGCGATATATTGGGCGGCAAGTTAACAAAAAAAATTTGTATTCTTTTATAAATAAAAAAAAAACAAATGTTTCCATCAAACCAGTCCGCTCGCTGCTGTGTTGGCTGTGTGGATGTTGTACAGCCTGCGTGTCCCTCCCTTCCTTGTGATTCCTCCTCTAAATTTCCTGGAGAAATTCCCTTACATAATTATTTCTTTCTCGTTTGCTTCTTATGCCCTCATCTCACCCAATCACATTGATTTACCACATCATGTTCCTTTTTTTAGACTATTTAATTAACAATTCATATGATATATTTAATACAATTTTATCTATCTACTTAATTTAATGCTTACAAAACATTTAGGTTTTTTCTTTTCTATTATTTGGCTTTAAGAGTGCGCATCACTGATTGACAAAATGAGCAACACTATTGCCTTGGTTAGGGCTGATCAGCTGTCTTTGGCTCACTCTGCCGCAATTAGGCGGGAACAAACTCACTGATGTATTGCTACAATCCGAGTCGTCTCACGGTCTCCCGGCTTTGATTTCCTGGGTCCTGAGTCCAGTTGGCCGATTTCCTCCTTGATGGTGGCGATGAATAGTTCCGCCTGTTGCTGCCGCTGGTTTGTATTTTGGTATGTTTTTATTTTGTTATTTTATTTATAATTTTTACTTTTGTTTGCTATTCATTTATTTTACATTATTTTACTTTATATATAATTACTTCATAATTTTTTACAACCAATTTATTTGAATTTCTTTTTAAAAACTTCCTGCAGCGCATGCGCATGCGGTCCCTTTTTTTCTCTTTTCTCCCCCCTTTTTCTTCTTATTTTTCTGAAGATGGTCCCCCATCGATATCCCTCGCCTATCGATATATTTGCCGACCATAACACCACACTACGGTTTCGAGGTTCATTTCAGAGAAACAGGAGTGCAAAAGGAGACTATCTTTGCCCAACGGAGGCCATCGCCCACACCCTGGGATTAAGAGCTTCATGCTCTACCGACTGAGCTAGCCGGGCTCACACTGCAGCTGTAGGCCACATCTGTGATTTGGCCAATCGGGAACTCCAGAGGTACGCACATACATCCAGTACCAGTCTTTAGCCTGCCCGTTCATCAATCCATGGAAATCCCTCAGTACATCTGACGACGGAACTTGGTACAGTGACTGGAGATGTTCCAACCGGAAGATAAATTCCGCCACCGGCATTCCCTTCGGGTCTCCGTCGAAGATCAGGCCTCACCTTCGGATGTGACTGCTCTCTTGCCTCGTATCCCAACCGGAAGATAAATTCCGCCACCGGCATTCCCTTCGGGTCTCCGTCAAAGATCAGGCCTCACCTTCGGATGTGACTGCTCTCCTGCCTCGTATTCCCGATGCTCGTGCGGTTTCCTTGATAATGTCCACTCTCATTACCCGTTTGTTGCATCCAGCACGATACGGGAACTTGTCGTTGTTCGGCTTGTTTCTGATGTTCCGATTCCAACGCTCATCGAGCGTGGATAATCATCCACAAAAAGGTGAGTAGGTGCAGGTGGTCGATTAATTCTCGCCTCTCTCTCTTCTTTTCTATTATTTGGCTTTAAAAGTGCGCATCACTGATTGACAAAATGAAGAACACTATTGCCTTGGTTAGGGCCGATCAGCTGTCTTTGGCTCACTCTGCCGCAATTAGGCGGGAACAAACTCACTGATGTATTGCTACAATCCGAGTCGCCTCACGGTCTCCCGGCTTTGATTTCCTGGGTCCTGAGTCCAGTTGGCCGATTTCCTCCTTGATGGTGGCGATGAATAGTTCCGCCTGTTGCTGCCGCTGGTTTGTATTTTGGTATGTTTTTATTTTGTTATTTTATTTATAATTTTTACTTTTGTTTGCTATTCATTTATTTTACATTATTTTACTTTATATATAATTACTTCATAATTTTGTACAACCAATTTATTTGAATTTCTTTTTAAAAACTTCCTGCAGCGCATGCGCATGCGGTCCCTTTTTTTCTCTTTTCTCCCCCCTTTTTCTTCTTATTTTTCTGAAGATGGTCCCCCATCGATATCCCTCGCCTATCGATCTATTTGCCGACCATAACACCACACTACGGTTTCGAGGTTCATTTCAGAGAAACAGGAGTGCAAAAGGAGGCTATCTTTGCCCAACGGAGGCCATCGCCCACACCCTGGGATTAAGAGCTTCATGCTCTACCGACTGAGCTAGCCGGGCTCACACTGCAGCTGTAGGCCACATCTGTGATTTGGCCAATCAGGAACTCCAGAGGTACGCACATACATCCAGTACCAGTCTTTAGCCTGCCCGTTCATCAATCCATGGAAATCCCTCAGTACATCTGACCACGGAACTTGGTACAGTGACTGGAGATGTTCCAACCGGAAGATAAATTCCGCCACCGGCATTCCCTTCGGGTCTCCGTCGAAGATCAGGCCTCACCTTCGGATGTGACTGCTCTCTTGCCTCGTATCCCAACCGGAAGATAAATTCCGCCACCGGCATTCCCTTCGGGTCTCCGTCGAAGATCAGGCCTCACCTTCGGATGTGACTGCTCTCCTGCCTCGTATCCCCGATGCTCGTGCGGTTTCCTTGATAATGTCCACTCTCATTACCCGTTTGTTGCATCCAGCACGATACGGGAACTTGTCGTTGTTCGGCTTGTTTCTGATGTTCCGATTCCAACGCTCGATTATCCACAAAAAGGTGAGTAGGTGCAGGTGGTCGATTAATTCTCGCCTCTCTCGCTTCTTGTGAACTTGCATCGCTTCTCCCTTTGTCCACTTTCAGGGATGAGACTACTTCCCTAATTTCTCGCATGAAACTTAACAGGCTGGCCTCCATTGTCTCTTTAAAAGCGCTCAATTCCTGGGACAGCGATGCTCTGTAGGTCTCGTGCGCTTGGGCTACCGCTACATTAATAGCCGACTTCAGCTCACTGGGTAGCTCCACTTCGCTCCTGGTTTGTTGCGTTGATGACGAGGTACCCGCTACATCGTCTCGGCTACGCATTCCGATTAGAGAAGTACTCTCCATTTCTTTGGTGGGTTTGGTATTTTGTGTACGGGTAGTTGGACGCATTTTCTCTTGCCCTCTATCCCTCTGAAAGTCCCCGCTACGCCGCACTTTCCTCGACTGCCTGAATACCCCTTCGCTCATGTGATTCTTAATTTTCAATATGTTTCAACATTCAACAAAAAAAACGTATAATTATTTAACCCACAATTTTCATAATTATATGTATATAGATATGTATATGCATAAATATGTCTACGGAAAATTTTTATCTGTACTTCTATGTATTAAATAAATAAATAACCAATAAATAACTCAGAAACAATTATATTATAAATATTTGACTAACCTAATCTCTAAGTCAAAATTGTCTTGTAACAATAATGCTGAGAACTAAGCTATCACTGAAAATCGACTTATCACAACAAACTAACACTCAAAATTCATACTCAGCACTCTCGGAAATACAATTTAAACAATGTGATTGGGTGAGATGAGGGCATAAGAAACAAACGAGAAAGAAATAATTATGAAAGGGAATTTCTCCAGGAAATTTAGAGGAGGAATCACAAGGAAGGGAGGGACACGCAGGCTGTACAACATCCACACAGCCAACACAGCAGCGAGCGGACTGGTTTGATGGAAATATTTGTTTTTTTTTTATTTATAAAAGGATACCAATTTTTTGTTAACTTGCCGCCCAATATATCGCGGTCGAATTACTCCTGAGCCGATAGCTAGCCGGCTGAGCGATATATTGGTGCTTTCGACAGGCAAGGCATAACAATTGTCAACTAAATTTGCTGAACTGAATATCAAATTTTCGCAGGCAATAATAATAAGGTGATGTTATCGGCACACCATTCTTCGATAGACTCAATATATGAATATATCGATATGAGGCTTATCGACGATGACGGCAATGCATATTTCAACTTGAAAACTACGTTGGCATGCTGTACATTCGCACGAATGTAAATACACTGTAAACGTAAGCTGTAGCTTGTTGTGCATGGCAAAACGCCCAGCTGTTTATTATTATTATTTTGGATATTCTTAAATACGGGTATACAAAATTTTGTTTAATGGCCACCGCGACACAATTTCCATCCACATCGAAAACAACGACAAATGCAAATAATGGATTGTTGTCAGCAACCGTGGTTTCTGGTCTTAAAAACTTGGGCACAACGCTAACAGCTGCCATAAGTAAAACACTAATTGCCAATGCATTGAAATTGACACTCCATCCAGATGCAAGTATGTCGCTTTGTTTGTTACTTTAATCCATAAAATGTATGCACTCAGTTGTTTTTTGTTAATAGTTATAGCGCCAGTGCCCGAGATATACGCAACAAATGCAGCCAGTGCCAAACAGAGCGAATATGCTGTCGTCACACTATACGCAGTAGCCACAAAACACGGATGGGACAGTGGGATGCTGCGCCAACAACTGGAGTCACTTGTACTGCACGCCAGTGCCATTGACGAACTAACACGTGTGTACGATGACAATCGCAAGGATCTTGTACTGCGACAACTGCAGCTGGGCCACAATTTCCCCCACATTACCGACGTACAGTGGCGCATTGTGTGCGATGCAAAATCATCAACGCCTAATTTCAGCAGCGGTGCTCCACACTTCCACATCAATCTAGGGCACTATCGCCAGAGCAGCGGCGAACGCATCACCATTTTGGAGTTCATGTGCAATGCCGAAGAGTTGCATTCGCTAATCAATCGCCTGAAGGACATTGAAAGACACTGCAATCAAGTGGCAAACACTTAACACACCACATAGTCGAAAACCAAAAACAGTAAGCAAAATCAGTTATTAAATATATATATATATATATATATATATATATATATATATATATATATATATATATGTGTGTGTGTGTGTATGTGTGTAATTTAATTTCAAATGTATAACAAACTTATGCAGTTGTAAATATTTGTTGGTGTGACAAGTCCAAACAATAACTTGACAATAAATACAGTTGTCATCACTTATCGGCGTTTTTAGATTTTGTCTTTCAATTACGTTACTCTCAGCTAGCTAGCCATTGCTATCGCCATTATGCTGCTATTATTATTTTGTCATAATTGGTAACAGTTGAAAAAATTTTACTATGCAAATTACAGAATCGTTTTTGGCTGTCATTGCGGCATATCGTCAGCTCTTAACTTGAACTCGGCGGGCGCCAGCAGCTCAACGAGCAGGCCATAATCATTGGGCGCTGTACAAAATACTGTGCCTGAGAAGCAAACATTATCGTTCTCCTCGGCGGTGATAAGGACACATTCGTTGTAGATCGAAAGGCACATATTTACGCCACGAAAGCGCGAGTCTTGTTTGTACAAGGTGGAGCCGTCTCTTGGTAAATAGTATGGCCGGCCACTAAACGGATTCACAAAATCAGACCAGTAACCCAACGACAGCAAGCGATCGCTTATTTCTCTGGCCGCCAGCACAAACTGTAAATTATACAATAAATTAAGTGTGAACTGAATGATTATGTTTTTGGGATAGTTTCTTGCTTGCCTTGGCTGCTCCCTGCTCAATCTCGCCCTCATAGCTGAGCGTGAGTAGCGTTATGGCATAGTCCTTCTGACCGATTGCACGCACTGGGAACAGCTCAAAGATGGAGTCGCGTATCAGCATTGGACACTGACAGCATGCAAACTCCAGACGTGATTTGTCGACATTTGGTTCCCTAAAGAAATTGACTAGATGTGCCAGCGGCTCCATCAGACACACGGTAGATGTATCGCCCTGCCACGCCGGACCTGTCGCATTTGGCAAATAGAAGCGATTGTGACGCTTCGAAGTCAGCTCCCAGTTGGGCTCGCCCTCCCAACTATTGAGATCGTCTGCGGAAACATTAGATAACTGTGATTAATCGCTGCTAGCTGATAGCTGCTACTTACCATCATCAACGCCGCGCGACTTGGTCACAATTTTAAAGGGTTCCCCCGCATCGGAGCGCTTCGAATAGGACGCCTGGCAGCCAACACATTGAGCTCGAAACGTCTTCGAGGTAAGCAGATAACTCGACATACTATTCGGCTGCAAGGGCTTCATATTTATGTGGTTGATCAGGCAGCGTCCAAGTATACGAGTCAGCGTACGCGACATTATATCATAAGCTCTACAAAAAGCAAACGCGCAATTATTCGCAAATCGACCTTATCCCTCTCTCTCAATATATATATACATATATATATATATATATTTGCACATATAGCACATTAAATATACTTACTGGCAATAGTCGAAATGTGAAGAAAAGAAAAAATAATGCGAAAATGCGTATGTGAATCTAGTACTTTCACGTATAATTTTGTATTTGGTTTGAAATTCCTTAATGTAACGTCAAAAGTTGAATTGCCTTCTGTTTTATTTTTTTCTGTGACAATATTTATGTTGGCGTTGTGTTGACTGTCGATTGTCAGCGGCAATCGAGTCAAAAAAGCTGACGGCTGCCTACAAAGTTGCCATATAGTCAAAATAATAAAAGCACAAAATTAGTAATTTTTTGTAATTAATTTAAAGATCGAATCAAAATAATATGTGAATTTAGTTTTAAAAAAATTTGAGAAATTTTATTGAACGTGAAAAATGTACTAATACATAAATATAACTAGTTGTATATACATTTTATTATACCGTTGCAAAGGGTATTATAATTTCGTCGTTAACGTCTCCAACCTGATTAAGTACCTATATATATGTAGCTCTGTTTCTAAAGTAATCTTAATGAATCTGAAAATATATCCGTCCGAATCGGACAGCAATACAGGAAACAAATTTTTATATTTTGACTTTATGTAGCTGACAAATTTCTAGACACGATAAAAACATTCAAGTGCGAGGGGCGCACAATTGTCATAAGATTTAAAGATGGGATCGTTGAGTTCCGCTTCGGGCACGCATGCGCAGTGAAAGTTCTTCTTGTCGCGATTATACAGCTTGCGTGGATAACCGGTCCAGTCGCGCAACTGGCCATCGCCGCTGGTTGTCGTGCACCATACGCGAGTGCCCCTCGCCTCGGACCACTCGATGTTGCAGCCGGGATAACGGTTGCGCAGCTCATCAATTTGTGCCTTGGCCAACTGGGCCTGCTCCAGCAATGCCAGATACTTCTGATGGTAGACGGTCGACTTGCCCGTCTCGTCATAAAAACGTCCAATGACCCTGCCAACATATTTGTATTCCGTTTCGTAGAACTGCCGCCATTTGTCCAGCTCGATCAGATTATTCGGTTGGAGACTGAGCACATCGTCTGCCGTCTCGGGATCGTAGTGCTCAAATTGTCCGCTCACAAAGGAAACGGACGCATCGCGACCCGCAAAATAATTGTAACTGCAACCAGGTCCGTAGTGCTTCAGGCCGCGACTCACATCAAAGACGGCTCCGAGCAGCGCCAGATAAATGTCGCCACCAACCTTCTCCCCGTTATACGTGGCCAGCTGTGCGGGCGTAAAGAGCACGCCGCGTGGATCTGCATTAAACTCAACGGCAACACTTTCAGCGTGCTCCTCGCTTCTGACAGTGGTGTCCAAATAGCTTCCGGCTGTTTTTTGAATTAGCTGCAGCAGGTCCTTCTGATAGAGTTTGGCCACCACGGCAATTATGATTAGCATGCATGCAATTCGATATTTTAGCAGTGGTTTCACAAAACCAAACATTTTGCTGCTGAAACTAAACGTAAACGAGTTTAAGAAAAGAGCTTAGGCGCAGTACGCTGCTCGCTCTTGATGTGAGCAATGTCAATATATAAATATATATGCAGCAATATTTTCTTTTTTGTTGTATTTTTATACCCTGAACCCGTTAAAAATGGATAAAAAAGGTATAATGGTTTTGTGCAAAAGAGGCGGAAGGAAGCATCTCCGACCCCATAAAGTATATATATTCTTGATAAGTGTCCGTGCGTCCGTCCGTCTGTCTGAAGACGCAGATCTCAGAGACTTTAAGAGCTAGAGACTTCAAATTTGGAATATAGGTTCTCGTATACCCGGCGCAGATCAAATTTGATTTATTTGATCGATAACTGCCTCCGTTTCTCGATTATCGATACATTTAAATTTCCGATAGCAATAAATTTATACATAATATACATATGCATATTATTGATCAACTTCCTAAATTCCATCAAGATCGGTTAAGAAACATGTTATGGTCGGCAGATAGATCGATAAGCGAGGGATATCGATGGGAGACCATCTTCAGAAAAATAGGGAAGAAAAAAGGAGAAAGAGGGACCGCATGCGCATGCGCTGCAAAAAGATATTTAAAAAGAAATTCAAATAAATTATTAAGTAATTATATATAAAATAAAATAATGTAAAATAAATAAATGTAAAGCAAAAGAAAAATAATAAATAAAAATAAAACAAAAAAACATTCAAATCGGCTGCAGCAACAGGCGGAACTATCCATCGCCGCCATCAAGGAGAAAATCGCCAGGGACAACTGGACTCAGGAACCAGGAAGTCGAAACCCGGAGTCCCGGAGACACCTCGGATTAAATCAAAACACCTGTGAGTTTGTTCCCGCCTAACTGCGGCAGAGTGAGCCAAAGACGGCTGATCGGCCCTAACCCATGCAATAGTGATGCTCATTTGTCACTCAGTGATGCGCACTTTTGAAGCCAAATAGAAAAAGAAAAGAAAAATCATAAATATTTTGTAAGCTTTAAGTAGATAGGTGAATTTGTATTAAATATATATAAGCGAATTTAGTGTTGGCCAACAAAATGTTAGGGATCACGATGTCGCATGTATCTCATGAGTTGTAAATTAGTCTGAAAAAACTGAACATGAGGTGGTAAATTAATGTGATTGGGTGAGATGAAGGCATAAGAAACAAACGAGAAAGGAATAATTGTGAAAGGGAATTTCTCCAGGAAATTTAGAGGAGGAATCACTAGGAAGGGAGGGACACGCAGGCTGTACAACATCCACACAGCAGCGAACGAACTAGTTTGATGGAAATATTTTCTTTTTTTTTTTTTTTTTTTTTATTTATAAAAGAATACCAATTTTTTGTTAACTTGCCGCCCAATATATCGCGGTCGAATTACCCCTGAGCCGATAGCTAGCCGGCTGAGCGATATATTGGTGCTTTCGACAGGCAAGGCATAACAAACAGCCAAATTATAGTCGAAATTATATCCTCATATTGATCTAATTTCTATCAGCAGCCGCAAGCATTTTCTGTATGCATCAATATGGGAGCGCATGTGTGAGAAAGAGATAACATGATAATCGACGCGAGCGTCAATATGTCTTTGTGTGTACTCTGCAGACCCCCGTTACCCCGGTACGATGGCGTGTACGTATATACACGTTGTACGTTGTTGCCAGTCGGCTAGCATCAGTTCGGGCTTGTGAATAAAAACATGCGCTGCTCGTTTCTTTTACTCTTCAGTGCCTGAGGTTACTATAAGACCTGCTCACATTTGGGTGCAAAACTTAATATAGGGAAATTTGCCAATAGTTTTAGAATATATTTAACAGCTAGGTTCAGGGTAAATCGTAGTCGAGCTCTCTCGACTACAACGCTCTTACTTGTTTATTTATTAGTTTGCTTGTTTGTCGATTATTGATATTAAAAACCACTTAACGATGTTTACACTTTGTGTTGAGCTGCGTATCTAGCTTACTGACTCTTATTGTGATGTTATGGTACATAAACAGCTGATTTTCGGTCATACACCGTTATTATTATAAAAACTTGAGTGGCAACCTCGGAAATCAGCAAAAGAAAAAATGACAAGCGCCACCGGTAAATGTTCACAAGTTCCAAATAATATGGACACGGCGAAGAAATTGTGGATACACTGCAATAGCTGTTTCGATTTTTATATTGATCAGCGGATCATATTTTTGCTCGCCTGCCAGCACCTGGCTTGCGAGAAATGCGTCACAGCCAGCATTGGTCGAAAGGCCGGAGATGCACCCTCCTTTATGTGCCCGATATGTGGCAAAAGGGTTCGTGGGCGTCAGGTGAACAATGCGCTGCCCACAAATCTCAAGGATATGTTTCATCCGGAGCCGTGGCATGATGGTCTGCCCCATGACGTCATCGATACCTTTCAGAAAGACCATCGAAAGAGATTGGAAGAGCACATTGTGAAAAAAGTGGGAGATTCTGTCTACAATTCCAGATGGATATATTTTTATCGTACTTTTGCAGGCAAAAGAAATGGAAAAGTTGTACAAGGACATGCAGTTGGCATACAAAGTGTGTCAGAAGCAATATGTGGAACTGCATCGGAATCGTATGGCACGTAAGCAACTCGAGTTTCGTGCGCGCCAAATTAAATATCAAACTGAAATTCAGAGGATGGAGGCCCAACGACGGTAAGAGTGTTACACCGGAGAGCATCACCGCAAGAAGATATTAACATTCCTTAATCCTTTTTAGGCAACTCAAGCAACGGAAATTGGAGCCTTCAATCGAATCATCGCAGCTAACGTCAGATATCCCGATATATCCCAGATATATATATTCCCGTTCCCGGACAGGATCAACTGTACCGTTTGGGATATCACAAACAGGGTGTGAATCGCTTTCCTCAGATGCAGAAACGAAAAATTCGACAGTTACTTCAACTATTACCGGTTTTAGCCATCATAATAATCATTCATTTCTTTTGTAGATTTTAAATTTAATAACATGAAGTATAAGTTGAATAAAAAGTTAATTCAGTTTATATTTACGTTAACCAACACTGCTCATGTTATGTGCTTCTTCTTCGCTTGCTGGCTTCTTTGCTTGCTTGTGGACCGATTGCCACCAAACGACGCCATTTTGAAGCTATCGAGAGTGTGTGACTGCATATGCCAATACAATTTGTGTGTGTTTTTTTTTTCAAACTCAAGACAATATTACACGCGAATGGCAAATAGAAAAGAAGTTGCGCATTAAAATCGGCGCTTTGCACTTGCAATTTGTAAACAGTGGTAACAACTGCGAAAGCTAAACAATTTTGTTGCATAGGCAAACGGGGACCACCATGAGCGGCGGCGGCAGCAAGTCGGGCGTTGTCCTCAATTGTCGCACATGCACCCGGGCTTGTAAACAATACAAATCGCTCCAAGATGAAATTGAGATCGGTCCCGAGGGCAGCACCACGTTAGCGCACATGCTCCACTATTGCTCGAATCTATCGTTTGAGCCCCAGGATGGCGCCGCAATGCCCCAGCACATTTGTATGCATTGCCTTCAGCTGTTGGAGCAGGCGTTTAATTTTAAGCGCATGGTCATCGATTCCGATGAACTGCTCCGTTTAGGTCTCGAGGAAGTCGATAACACGTCTAATCCCAATCAAAATCCCAATGCCACTGACAATAACAACCAGGAGTACGTAATGATTGAGCTGCTGGGCGATGAAAACGGTACCGAATCTGGGGCCAAATCGAATGCCGCAACGTTTGGCGAGTCGTGCTCTGAACAGGAAAACGATATGGAGCCAGAGGCGGAAGAAGATGAATTTATTGTCGATAATCCGGAGTTAGATGCATATGTTGAGACAGAAGATGCACTCGATTTCCAAACGACAGACATTGAGTATGTGACAATCAAAGCAGAATACGACTCGCAAGTTGAGGACGAAGATGACATCGAGATTATGGACTCGCCCGTCGTCGAAACGGTCAACGAACAAATGCAAATCCAAATGCTTCACGATCACATGGTCATCCTGTCCGGCGAGGAGCACATCGATGAGGTAATTGGCGAAGTCGAAGCCGACGATATACTCGACATCGAGCGCGAGGAGCATTTGGTATATAAATTGAACTAAATATTTTTATTTAAAAATATTCAATTAATTCCTGTTGTTTGTTTGCAGCTAACGGGTGATAGCGAGGAGGGTGAGGAATTTCTGGATGAGTCAATGGCCGATGGGGGATCGCTACTGGTTGTCGCCGGACCTGGCAGCGAGGTCCTGCCCCATGTGTGTAATGTGTGCAACAAGGCGTTCCGACAGCAGTGCCGTCTCAATCAGCATATGCGCTCCCATGTGGACGAGAAACTGCACAAGTGCGAAGTGTGTGGAAAGAAGCTGAAACACTTGCGCAACTACAAGGAGCATATGCTGACGCACACGAACGTTAAGCCGCATAAGTGTTTGGTGTGTTCCCGCTTCTATCGCACCACATCCAGTTTGGCTGCCCACATGCGCACCCATGCCGAGGACAAGCCGTACAAGTGTGATCAGTGCGGACGCAGCTATGCGGCGGTCGATCATCTGCGACGGCACAAGCTGACGCACACCGGTGAGCGTCCATATGCGTGCGATCTGTGTGATAAGGCCTACTATGACTCGTCGTCGCTGCGTCAGCACAAGATTAGCCATACGGGCGAGAAGGCGTTCACCTGTGAAATCTGCGGGGTTGGCCTCTCACAGAAATCGGGCTACAAGAAGCACATGCTGGTGCATTCCGGCGAAAAGCCGCACAAATGCCCCATCTGTGGGCGTGCCTTCACCTTCACCAGCAACCTGAACGCCCATTTCCGGCTGCACTCCGGCGAGAAGCCATTCAAGTGCGACAAATGCATGAAGGCATTCCCAACGAAAAAGCGCCTCAACAGCCATCTGCGTGTGCACAACAAGGAGGCGCCCGTCACGACAACCAGCAATATTATCAGCCCTGGCTCCAATGGGCAGTCGGAACGGACCGCACTGGTTGCAGCCGGCCGTCGGGCAGCCATCAATATGACCGATGGTATGGATCATCAGGTATCCACATCCAAGGTGGTTGTGGTTCTATAAACGCCCTAGTTACGCTTTTGTGTTTAAGTCCAAATCTTTAAATACACATATGTACAACAAGTGATAACGATGCAGTCCGGCATATGCCGATCTTTGAAGGACATCGCCAAACAACGTACCAATCAAATTTGGTGAATGTAGCCTTAAAATTGTGACCACTTAGTGGACGTAGCACTCCAATTTTTTTTACTTTGTCTGACGCGGGCACAGACCAGTGTATGTTCCAAGTCTCAAGTCTCTAAACCTTCGGTATCAGAGTATAAAAATCAATCTATTAACACTATTTGACTAGCTTACCAATTTTGCGATTCCTCGCACAATATATATGTGTATGTATTGTGTATCCTGACAGATATTATATATATTTACTTGATCAGTCAGGTTTCTAAGTGCGTATTCGCCAGTTTGGATTTGAATGTTATTTTGTCGTTTTGTTTTAAGGGTGCGAGTGATTGGACTCCAATAAGAGTATTTTATTTTCGGCAGGCCTAAGATAGTTGTTTTTTTTTCTTTCTTTTTTATATATATACCCTTGTATTTTTTTTAATAAGTTGTACTCGCTGAGTTTGAAAACTATCTTGCGTGGCATATATACGTCTTTTTGATTTGATCACGAAGTGGACTCGACGTCCGACCCGATCAGAACACTATACAATATAACTGCCATATCTTTCGGTAGAAAGATAAGTTTTAAGTTGTGGGATTGAGATAGGCGTAGACTATCCAGTCGTGACACAGCAAACATATTCATTAAAAACTCTTACAACCACATTTCCGGACTAAAATATAAAATATATATGTCAGCATGTTAAGTCCGCACTATAAGGGTGTCGTGACTACAATAGCCGTTCACTATTGTTCTTTAAACATATTTCGATATTACCAAATATCAACATTGACTATGTAATTTGTCATTTTTCTGAAAATATATATACATATATGTGATTTATTAACCAATTCTCAATTGCGCCATCTAAGCAATTCAAGCGTCTGGTAAAGTTTTGTCAACATTAATCCTTCACAGATATTGAAAGGGCTGTAATTAGTTGTATTTCGACAATATGTGCGTGTGTGTATATATTGTAAAATTTAAAAGTTAAAGAGAAAAACAAAAACAAATTCAAAGCAAGCCAATAAAAGAAAAATATAACTTTTAGAAATATATAATTTTTACGATTTGCCAGCTCTATTTTATAGATTCCTATTTGTGTTTGGACTACAAGAACACCATTTTTTTGTTTGAGATACATTAATTTCAGTCAAAAGACGATTTAGTAAGAGCTTACATTTCAAATGTTTGTATTTGTAGTGCTTAAAAACATTAAAGAATATTTGGTTGGTTTGCATTCAGGTGTGCTTTTAGTGGGGCCAAAGCATTTTTGGTAGGGCTGCTCTTCCGAGTGTGGGAACGCTTGTGGGCAATCAGATTGCTGGAATAGCGAAAATTGCGTCCGCAGGTATCGCAATAGTACGGCTTTTCGCCCGTATGGATGAGCATGTGCTTCTTATAGCCGGACTTTTGGGTCAGGCCCTTGCCGCAGATGTTGCAGGTGAACGGCTTGACGCCGCTGTGACTGTACAGGTGGGAGCGCAGCGATGATGCCTGCCGATATGTCTTGCCACAGATGCGGCATTTGTTGGGATTGTTGGGATTATGGAGCGTTATGTGTCCATCGTACGCATTACGCGTCTTAAATGAGTCGCCGCAAATCTTGCACACAAATGGCCTGTCATCGCCGTGCAGCTGCATGTGATACTTGTACGAGTTACTGGTGCTCAGCTGCTTGCCACAGATCTGCAACAACAACAAAATTATGTGTTCATTTTTGTTTCTATTAATTTTCAAATCACATTATTTTTTTACGGGACACAGGAGGGCGGCATTGACGGTTTTGGGTCGGTGTGTGCCACGCAACTTAATGCAGTTGGCTTTTGTGTGGCTCGGTTCGTGCTCCTCAAAATCCTCGTCGGGAAGATCAAAGTCCACTTCGAAAACCTCAACATGCTTATCACCGGCAAAATCAATTTCATCTTCAGTAATTTCCTCGGGCGCCGGCTCCTCCGCCTCCGCCTCCCTCTCCTCCTCCTGCCCTTGCTCCTCATCGTCCACCTCGTGCTGGTGATCCTGCACAACCAGCGCTTCAGTTTCATCTAGCACATAGACAAAGTCATCGGTGTCCGTCAATTCCAAATCAACATCCACAACATCTGACAGCGATTTAACTAACGATGGAGAGCAGGACGAGTTTGCCAATTTGGATGCATCGGCATTGTGCATGCGTAGCATACGATCTGTGCGTAACGCTGTGCCCCTAAAGCCAACCAACTGGGTTAGCAGCACGACACAGCGCTTGCAGATTTGACTGGGCAGGAAATGCTCCTCCTCGAGCACTTGCAGACTGGTGCAGTAGCTGAGCTGCGCAGCCAGTGTCGTCAGCTCGCCGGAAATCATGTGGGGCTGGAAGAGCGAGAGAGTTTGCAACGATGGCACATTGCAAACGCGGCATATATGCTCTGCACGCTTCTCAAGCGTATCTTCCGAATTGGACATGTTTTTTTTTTTATGTTTCTCTCTCAGTTCCCAGTTCAGTTGTTGTTGTTTTTTAGCTTGGCTTACTTGGTGTTTACGCGCACAATTTTAGCAGCTCTAATTGACAGGAGTTGCCAGACTTTTTTTCAGTCAGCTGATGCGTGCCTAGTGTGACCAGCTGACACACAAGCATATATGTATAGAATTTTCGCAGCCATGCCGGTTAAGTTCTAAAGGGGGTTCGATTGTTGCTCAATTGAAAGCGAAAGAAAATCAACATTTACAAGTGAGGACGCGAAACGGCATTTGTACGCCGCACTTGAAATAACACAGAAATGAGCATGGCGCCAGCGACAGTCATTCAGTTAATTCGCTTAGGCGCGCCACGTGCGCCTCTTTCCACATTCGCCAACCGATTGCGGCGCACATTTTCATTGAATAATCACCAGTCGCTGCCACTGTCAACCTTTGCCTCGATTCACATCGCAGGCAGATCGCGGGCAGCGGATAACAGCTGGTTTGGCAGAATCAACAGAGGCTACAGCCAGAATACCAGTAAGTAATCGACACTCGTCCACACCCCCTTTGTGGGCCCTTTGTGTTCACTTTTGATTACTTAACAATCACTCTCCCTCTCACTCACACAAACGCACGCACAGAGGAACCGGCAGCTCCACAGGAGACAGCGGCGCCATTGCTATCCAAATTGTTTCCACAGACCTCACCCGATGCAGGCGGGAATGCCGAGCAGGAGCGCAAGAAGCGCGAGGAGGATGAGGCCAAGGAGAATGAGCGCGCCTGGAAGCGCATGAAACTCGGGTTAGCCATTGATCCATTTTTTCTTTTTGTTCCAATTTATTTTGATTTTATTTTTTGAAGCTTTGCCATTTTTGGCGGCGGCGGCATTGCCACTGTGCTATGGGGCATCTATCAGTTTGGACAACCGGAGCAGGATGCCGAGGGTCAGACGATTGAGGATGAGTTTACACACAAGCCGCTGGTGCAGCAGTATTTGCAGCGTATGTGGAAATCGTTGCATTACTATCAGAAAATGATTCAGGAACCGTCGCGGGCGAAACTATTGCCCGATCCGCTCAAGCATCCGTATGTGCAGCCACGTTATACGCTCGTCCTGGAGATGAAGGATGTGCTCGTGCATCCAGATTGGACATATCAGACGGGTTGGCGCTTCAAGAAGCGTCCGGGTGTCGATCACTTTCTGCAGGAATGCGCTAAAGAGTTTGAAATTGTTGTCTTCACTGCCGAGCAGGGTATGACCGTGTTTCCCATTCTGGACGCATTAGATCCCAATGGCTATATCATGTATCGTCTGGTGCGCGATGCCACCCATTTCGTTGACGGTCATCATGTCAAAAATCTGGACAATTTAAATCGCGACCTAAGACGTGTAAGTTTGCATCCTTAATCCTTAATAATAACTACCAAACCGTTACAAACAGCAACAATTTAAGTACTCCCCGCAAGGATAAGCCATGGAGATGTTTTTCTATGATAAAAAATAAAAATTGTGCTTTTTGGTTTGCAGGTGATTGTCATCGACTGGGATAGCAATGCAACCAAAATGCATCCGGACAACACATTTGGCATTGCCCGCTGGCATGGCAACGACGATGATGGCCAGCTTCTCGACTTGGCCGCCTTTTTAAAGAGTGAGCTGAAAAAAAAATGGAATATAGAAGTTTATTTAATCCACTTTTAAAAAAAACAATCTGAATTGCAGTCATTGCGCAAAATGATGTTGACGATGTGCGCGAGGTTTTGCATTATTATCGCCAATTCGAGGATCCCATAAGCCAATTCAGGGACAATCAGCGCAAGCTGGCCGAGCAAATGCAGGAGGCTGAACGCATCGAACAGGCGAAACCGAAGCCAATGGTCAAGCAATGGTCTCGCAACATTCTAGGCCGCTAACTGCATTTGAACAGTTGCACCACGCTAATCCCACACACAAGCCATAGTCATCGTATATTTAAATATATATGCAGTAGTCCTTGTACACAGTTCTAAACCACTTTTACATACACCCAAAGCAAAGAAAAACAAAACAAAAATCACGTTCCCCAAGTTATAGTGAAAAGAACATGACCACAATGAAAAAATGCATATTCATAAAAAAAAAAAATCCCAAATCGTACAACGAAAAATTGAAAATTTTATCGGTTCATGTAAGCAATATCCCCGATTTTTTAAAGTTTTTTTTTTATACAAACAAAATCTGTTGTTTTATTCATTAATTTTTCTTTACCTTTGCAATGTAATTATCTAACCGATAATACAAATAAAACGAATTCAAATACAAGCAACAATTAAGTTTCGATTTGAAATGCACCAATTACATATTTAATATAGGCCTATTGGTTCTATCACACCGATTATCGAAAAGTGAAAACTTTTGAATATTTGCGCGCCCTTTGCTTGGTTGGCATCGTGTTTTGTTGGTTTTGCCCTTTAGATATGAATATGCATGTATGTATATGTTAAGATTTTCATATATGTATATTTAATATAGACCGCCCATCGATGCTATCACATCGGTTATCGAGAAGTGAAAACTTTTGAATACTTGCGCGCTCTTTGCTTGGTTGGCATCGTGTTGATTTGGTTTTTGGCTTTAGATATGCAAATGCATGTATGTACATATATGTTAACATTTTCATGTATGTATGTGGAGTGGAGTGGAGCATGCGCCATGAATGCTTTGTTTTCCGCTGTAAATGTCAAAGTTGAACTTTACTCTATCGGTGGCAGTCAATAGATTACACAGGTACAAGCATAGGCAGGGCGCAGTGACAAGAGCAGTCAGAATGCGTTTTTGTTTGTTTGTTGATTTTCCTGCTGCCGCAGAGTGACGCAGCAATATTCGCTTTTGATTCCTTTCTATAATGCATAAGCTTTGTTGCACATACTAGTCATACACACACACACACACACACGCACACACACACACACGCACACACACACGCACACACACACACACAGACACGTTTTGTGCATATGCGCATTTACATGTAAATAAGTGGGATGCTTCGCTGCCCAAGGCGACCTTTACGTCACGTCAGAGCCAGCAGCAAGCAACCCCCTCCCCCTTCCTAAATGGACGACGCTAACGGCAACAGCGTGAAACAATGTATACATTGCCCTTTCTCTCTATTTCTTTCTTTGTCTTTCTGTCTTGGGGCACAAGGACGTCGACAGCAAAATCTACACCTGTAACAACATAGCTGTAAGCGTGATGTGAAATATGTAATTGCATAATCTACTTTGCAAACCCCTTTTTGGCGAATTTCCGTTTGCCTACGGCACAGACACACAAGTAAGAGTGAGAGCATATTGCCTGCGCTTAGACGCTTTCTCGCGCGCTTTTGCTACGCTGATTAAAATCTGATAGGGCGTTCTGCGAGTCTTTAGCCCATATTAGTTATCATTTGATAGCTATATAAATGAATATATATTTTTCAATTAATTGTATCTAAAAAAAAAGAAGAAAAATAACCTATGATAAGTAGTAAAATTAAGCTAAAATTTTGATAAGTTTAAGTATGAAATACAATTCTGCTTTTTTATCGTTTGGCAGCTGTTTATTGGAATACCCCGAATATGTTTTTTCCCTCTCTTTTTCTCGCGTTCTCACCTATGTATCTCAGCTTGCTGGTGCTTTTGCTGCTGCTTTTCAGCTGGTTCTGTTTCGTTTTCGTTTTCAGTTCAAAAGCGAACGCGAACGTGTGTCGGTCGTTGCAGCCGTCGCTCGCTACGCTTACGCTATCGTTTTGTATGTCGGTTTGTAATTGCAAAAACTAGCAGAAGCGCAGCAAAAGGCAAGAAAATTTTATACAAAATTTTCTTCTTGCGTGTGGGTGTGTACCAAGAGCAGCGAGTACAAACAAAATATAAAGTTCTCATTAAAAACGGTCAATCAAGAAAAAATGTTGTTTCGCTTTTTGTTATTGTTTTTTTTTTTTAGTGTGTGTGTATTGTTATTGTTTTTAATAGTGCACAGCTGCTGGCAGCAATAGATATGTGAGTTTTATACATATGGCTGTGCGTATGTTATTGTTTTTGCTGTTGCTCATCGTCTGTGTTATTGCAGCTAAATTGTTGCAAGAAAATTTACAAATGCGTAAAAGAGTAAGGAAAACGGCATACTCCGTGCGTACGTGCGTGTATGTGTGTGAGTGAGCGCGTAAACGTAAATGCGTAAGCTCAGAGTCTGGCCTGGAATTTTACTCTCTCCAGCAGCAAAGGTTTCTATCTCCCCTTCCCCCAGAAGAAGTAGCAGAAGCGAAAAGAACAACAACAAGTAAATGCTGCACTAACACCATCGTGAAATGCGTGCGTGTGTGTGCATGCTTGTGCGTGTGTGTGATAAGAATTTTAAGCTGCATTTTGGCATTTACATCTTCCCATCTGCCCCATTTTCCACTTTCATGCGTGACTAGGCCACACACACACACACACTGACGCGCACGCATTGTGTGCTTGTGATTTGAGCTCCCAAAACGGCCGCAACTAAATTTTGATAGTCTCCCAGTTGGAACATAGAAATATATTCTCTGCTGCTGCTGCCAATGATTTCGCTTCTTGTTGTCTCCATTTTACTGTTGTGCTTCACTAAATTGAGCCTAGGGCAAAAATGTTCTCTGCGCGCGCATTGCTCTTTACAAGTAGTTTTGTTGTTATTGTTGCTGTTGCGTATATGTATGTGCTATATATATATATATATATATATTGATATTGATATAAATATATAATATATAAATTATTAATAAACATAAAGCGCGCCACAGGTGTCCACTGAGACCGAATACTTGTGACCTCAGCGAGCAACACTCTTTCATTCGTAATTCGTAATTTGCGCGTCTCTTCTTCTGTCTGTGTGTATGTCTGTCTGTCGTGTCTGGCTACTTCAGCGGATCGAAAGTCGGCTTACGTGCAACTCGTTGACATCTATTGTGCCTTGCACTTACTTTTGTTATTATGGTTTCTCTCTCTCTCTCTCTCTCAAACAGATATACATAATTCGGCGAAGCCATCCAAGTGCAACTGCAAAAAAATGTAAACGATCACCTGTCACTATTTATATACTTTTGACTATTTAGTAGCTAGTTTTTGCTTTCCATAAAGCTGAATAAAGCTATTAATGACTAATTTAATTTATTTTGGCTTCATAAAACTAATGGCAGAAAGTTATTAAATCATTGACCAATTATCATTTTTATTAATGAATTTTTTATCTTTTCTCATTTTGTGGCAACGCTGATCACCACACAATACTGCGCCTCTCTTCTGCGCTTGCCTATTCACACTCACATGCACTCTCAGACTTTGTTTGTTGTTGTTTTTGTCGTCATCGTCTCTGTCGCTTCGTCGCTTTGCTTCCGGGGCTTTCACGTTCAATTATTAATGCTTGAATGGTCGGCAGCCGCGGAGCGCCATTTATTTTACCGTTTGCGCTTTTCGGTGTTTCTTCTCATTTTATTTTGTACACTTTTCTTATGTCCAATTACTGTGGCAATTTATTCATCAAACAGCAAAGCGTGCAAACAAGTAACACCCAAGGAAAGAAGAAAAAGCCGTTTTTTTTTTGCTTTGTGTCTCCTGCTGCTTCTTTTCTTGCGCTTTGCAAGCACTTATCTTGCGGTTGTTATTGTTGTTGTTGTTGCTCGCTTCAGCAGGTCTATGCAAACTTTGTGTCACACACACTTCATAGTTTTGCACATGACAGCGTCCGTCGCTCCCCCCCACCCTGTCGTAGAGCAATCCCTTGACACGAGCTTGATCATCGCCATAAAGCAAACGCAAACTGTAAAATGACAGGCGACAGACGACAGACTATAAACACGGCTAGCGTTCAAGTTACGTGCAAAGTGCACAGATTACTGTCTACATACACATACAAGTAAATATTCGCACATACATACATATATATTTAGTTATGTGTGTGTGTGTGTGTGTGTACATATTTATTTATTCATTTCGGTTTTGTTTATAGCGAGCATAAACATATATGCATATGTACATCTGTACTCGTATTTGATATGACACAGCTAGATACACGATAAATTGTAGCCATTTTGGACACTAGCAGAAATATAATATATAGTTTCGCATTTATTTACTCGTTTCTTTTACTTCAAGTTCAGCTGATGAGCTCAAATTTGATGCTATTCAATTTAAGTGGAAATTATAATTAATTAATTAGTTAATAAAAATTAATAATAAATTAACTTCGTTCACATATCTGATATTCAATTGCTATACTTATATATATATGTGCTTATGTAAATATGTATGCTTTCAAAGTATGTAAATATCTATTTTTTCTTACCACGCTTTATTTCTTTCTGTACCTCTTGATACCATATCGCCCCCATAATTATTGATTACTGGCCTTTGTGCGCTGCTTGCAACAGTATCGCCATTAAGTGGGTATCGCAGATATCCAACGTATACAGTTATTGGCAAGGGAGGGTGAGCGAGTGGTGGAGGGGCTTGTGAGACTTGTGTCTTGCATTGTCAATCATGAAATGCCATTAATTAAGTTGCAATTGCCTCAGTCAGCTGCAAAGTGCTTGGTGCCAGCAAGGCAAGCCAAGGCTACGTCCATTAGCTGGATGGATGGAGATCCAGCCCTAGTTCAAAATACAGATGTACATACATACATACATACATACATACATACATACATACATACATACATACATACATACATACATACATACATACATACACACATACATACATACATACATACATACATACATACATACATACATACATACATACATACATACATACATACATACATACATACATACATACATACATACATACATACATACATACATACATACAAAATGTAAGTACTTTCTAAACTCACCTATGCAGACAAATAGTGCCAAAGAGCAAAAAAATAAAGGAAGAAAAATATGTCTGTCCACCGTCATAAATAATTAATTACAAATAAAAGATTAGATAAAGTGACATTTGCTGTGGAGCAGGGAAGGGTTGAAGTTGTTGCTGCCTTGTGTGTTTGCCCGTGTGTGTGTCAGTGTGTGTGTATGATAAACAAACATTTAAATGTTACATTTCCACACTTTCATAATTTGACTTGGACAGGTCAGCTTCAAATTGAAAAACCCCATTTGAAGGTCAACCAAATAAATACATACATACGCAATTACACAAATACAGATGTATCTACAGATGTATACGATATAGATATAGTGCAGACGCGCTTTGGTTTTAATATTTAAGCTGATTTTCGATTATTTCCACTTTCATAAATATGTAGTTCGAATGTGTTTACAAACAAACCAGAATATAAATAATTAATTTAATGTGTACTTAACATGAAATGAATACTCTTCTATCTCTAGCGATTCCCATTCACATTTCCATATCCACATTTTTCTGCGTTTTGCATATGCTTTGCAATTATTATTCGCAAACGGTAAAATTGCGACCTTGCCAAATCAAGAGCACCAAAAACCAACCTAAAACCTATGTACACATATATGTATATTTGTATGTGTTTATGTGTACATGTATGCTATAAAGGTGATTAGTGGTTAACCTTAATGCTGTACTCCGACAGAGCTTAAGCTCTCAAGTTCATGTAACTGTTTCAGCTGACATCTCAGGTATTTCATCGCAATAATTGCTTACTTTACCTATGTATATATATATATATATATGTATATCTCTATTGTGTCTGATTTGAATTGAAAAGCTCCATAAAACGGTAAGTCCCTCGAATATATTGTTCAATATTATTATATTGACGATAAGCTCGCTTGTCGCTTGTCACTTTGACGGATCGATTGCATTAGAGGGGAGGGGAAACGAATGCCAAATAATAGCAACTCCAACAGCAAATTAACTACGTTTCCCCCTCTCCCCATCTACCTCTCCCTCTCACACTTAGTCTCTTTCTGTTTTTAGGTCAAGCGAGGAAATTGCAAAGTGCCAGTGGATGTGGACAGAAGGGCGAGGGGAGATGTGTGTGTGTCTGTGTGAGGGTAGGAGAGGGGGTCTGTTCTCTGTTCCCATTGTCGGCGGTAGTCAACAATAAATCCAATTAGCAAAGCTGTTCAAGGTAACAGCAAAAATTATGCACGATAAACCAAAATTATTTTCGAGTGTTTTTTTTTTCGTTTTTGGTTTTGCTTTTGTTTGGTTGTGGTTTTTGTTTGTATTACCATTTGAGAAATGTGAGCCGCGGCGACCTTATCGGACATTTTCATTCCTGTTCGCAATTTTATTCTTGTTTGTTGTCCCTATAGCACGATAATCGCAAAAATAATATATGCCTATGCCATTGGATGCTCTCCCTCTGTTTTTCTATGTATTTAAAAGACGCGAATTTCGATAACAAGTCTTGTATTTAGAGCGAATATTCTACTAATATTCACCAAATTCCTTTCCTTTTTAAATTTCGAAAACAGATAAAATTATTATTGAAATTAAGATATAATATTTCTGTTTATAATATTAATAATTATTAAATATCTCTTATATTTTAAATGATTGTAACTGGCAGTGGGAGGCATTTCCGATTCCATAAAGTCTATATGTATGCATATTCTTAATCAGTATTAAGAAACGAGTTGATTTTGCATTTAATGTTCATTTAGACTATTAGAGCTAGAGACTTCATACGCGGGAATACAAGTGCTCGCATTCCGTACGCAGATCCAGCTTATTTAATTTTATGGATACTTGCCAACGTTCGCCATAAATCGACATTTCTGATGGCAATAAGAGGCACAAATGGCCTTTTAAAATATGACTGAAATATGAATTGTTCACATTTCACTCAGATTGGATAAGAAGCATATATTCATATTGAACAACCTGGACGATCAGCAGCAATCTTCGCATTGGTCTTTCGACTAGGGCATTCTAGTCGCTTCTCGGTGACATATTTGGAGCTTTGCTCTTTGTGGTATTAAGTAGTTGTCCAATTGACAGCTTGAGTGCTCGACTGACACTTCGAATGTTGTCAGCAGTCTTGTGCTGTTCGCTGATGTATGCGAGTCTCCCCCGGAGGTGCCAATCAATAGTCGAAACGGTAATTTACATTTTAGATCTGCAGCTCCATGAAGCACATATTACATATATATATATATATATAGACACATACAGATGTACGGAAGCCATAACAACAAACAAGCAGCTAGGGCTGAGGCAACATCGAGCCGAACCAACCCCTGGCCGAAAAATGTAATCCAACCTTGCCACACTTGCAGGTCATAGACGCCACCTCAGCCATGCGCATCACATGCAGCAAGCGGCAGCAACAGCAACACAGCCACAACAACAATAACAACAACTACAACAACAGCAATAACAACAACACCCATAAGCCAATAACAACATCCGATGATTGCCTAAAGCCTATGAAATAAAATAAAGCGCGCAAGTGAGAGAGAGAGAGAAAAACAGAGCGAGCGAGCGAGAGAGAAGGGCAAGCGAGAGCAAGAGGAACAGAGAAAGTAAACCCGCCGTAAAATACACCAAAGAAGCTGACCAAATAAGAAAATAGATAGAAAATAGTCCAGGAAAACAAAAATGTTGATCAAAGAGTATCGCATACCACTGCCCCTCACCGTCGAGGAGTACCGGATTGCCCAGCTGTATATGATAGCGGTAAGTGACGATGAGCGAGCTGATCATAATCCTAACACCAAGTACACTCCAAATATCCTAGTACACTCTAAGAAAATCGCTGACTCTGCTAATCCTACAATACTTGCAAATTACTTATGATTATATTTCAATTTATTTTCCAAATTTAAATCACATTAAATAAATATATATTAGTGATATATACGTGATCGAGATTTATCAAAATTAATTTATAGACTGGTTAAAGATGTGTGACAAACTTCAGAATCTCACACACAGTTATTTATTTGCGATTCATAATACATTTCAAGGGATGACAAAAACAAGTTTACAGTATTCACTTGTACTGGAGTCAATTTGATGATTTCAATTCGGTAAAAATACAACTCTAAAACAAGTAACCAGAACGGTCCAGTCGGCAAAAATAACAAAAATAATCCTAGGTGCGACTTTTCACTATAAAGTCGACCAATTGTTCCGATTGTTCCGTTGCGCAGTTTCATCAAGATGGCTTTAAAATTGAGGAATTAGCTTGCATAGACAGACTCGGGTAATCATGCTGATCAGGAGTATATACATATATTAGCTTTAACTAGTAATTAATGTGTGCATTAATTCACTCCATTTGTGATTTTAGTTAGAGTATTTTTACAAATAATTTGCTTGTTGTCCCTTACAGAAAAAGAGCCGCGAGGAGAGCCATGGCGAAGGCAGCGGCGTCGAGATCATCATCAATGAACCCTATAAGGATGGACCCGGAGGCAATGGCCAGTACACAAAGAAGATCTATCACGTTGGTAGTCACCTGCCGGGCTGGATCAAGAGTAAGAATCACATTAAATATATATAATATTGAATTTGTAAATATTCCAGCGGTTCATTTGCAGGTCTACTGCCCAAGAGTGCGCTGACCGTCGAGGAGGAGGCATGGAATGCGTATCCGTATACGCGGACACGCTACACTTGTCCCTTTGTGGAGAAGTTCTCGTTGGACATCGAGACCTATTATCATCCAGATAATGGCTATCAGGACAATGTATTTCAGTTATCGGGCAGCGATCTTCGCAATCGGGTTGTGGGTAAGTTGATTAAATCGAATCTTGTCTTGATTTGACATCATTAGTAATGTGTTTTTGTATTTGATTGCTTTGTGTGTCACAGATGTGATTGATATTGTGAAGGATCAGCTGTGGGGTGGCGATTATGTTAAGGATGAGGATCCCAAGCAATTCATATCGGATAAGACGGGTCGCGGCCCACTCGGCGATGATTGGCTGGAGGAGTATTGGCGCGAGGTGAAGGGCAGGAAGCAGCCAACGGCACGCAATATGTCTCTGATGACCGCCTATAAGATCTGTCGCGTCGAATTTCGATATTGGGGCATGCAAACAAAGCTGGAGAAGTTCATCCATGATGTTGCCCTGCGCAAAACAATGCTGCGTGCCCATCGCCAGGCGTGGGCGTGGCAGGATGAGTGGCATGGCCTAACCATCGAGGATATACGCGAGCTTGAGCGGCAAACGCAGCTGGCGCTAGCCAAGAAAATGGGCAGCGGCGAGGAGTGTAGTGATGGTAACAACACCAACAATACCAATTCGCACAAAGTGTGATCCATACAGGACTTTATATATATATATATATTTTTTTTTTGACATTGCAGATAGCATCTCGGAACCGTATATGAGCAGTGCAACAGTGGCGCCAGCTTCGAGCCTCAGCGAGCGCAAGAAATCAGCGCCAGCTGTGCCACCAATTGTCACCCAGCAGCCACCAAGCGCCGAGGCCAGTTCTGATGAGGGGGAAGACGACGACGAAGACGATGATGATGAGAATGGCGATAATGTCGCCAGCAATGTGGAGCTTGCTGCCCAAAGTGCCAGCAATCAGCGTTCACGTTCCCAAAGCATTCAAATGGCCAACAAAACCAAATTCGGCTCAAAGGGTGCCCTGCACTCGCCGGTGGGTTCAGCACACAGTTTCGATCTGCAGGTGAGTGTGCTGGATGCTGATGCTGCAACTGCAACTGCAAATGCTGCTGTTGCAACTACAACTGCTGCTGCTGCTACTGTCTATTGTCTATAGTCTACTATCTGTTGTCTATTGTCTATTGTCTCCCTCCGTGGCATATTGTCGTACTTTGTGCTTTGTCTTTGCTTTGTTGCTGTACATTGCCTTTCAGTTGGTTTCTACTTTCAATTCGATGGTGTTTCATTCTCATGTTAAATGTTTACATAATCGGAATAGTTAACAATGCGATGAATTGCATATTGAATCAATCCAAGTTTTTATTTACAATAACTTGATGAAGTTCAACTGATGTTTAATTTTCGAAAGTTTGCCAAGTGCAAGCATTTATTTATTTAATCATACAATTCCCAGTATCCGTTAATTACTAATTTGATTAGAGTCTCAGTTTTAATATGCCCATAAAAAGATATAGCTGCGTTAACTTCCGTAGTCAATTTAATTATTTTCTTTCATTATTTGTTTTTGTGTATTTTTTTTAAATACAGAATTGCAAAAGTTAGGCATACGAAATCGATAATTTTGCAAATATCTTTCGGGTTTTCATTTATGTGTATGTAAATATATGCTTTTTCCTTTGAGCAGCGTGTTCTCGCCCAAGAAAAAAGAAAAACAGAAAAACGAATTTAAAAATAATCTTTGATTTGCTCTTGTCATACCCAAATTAAAATCCAACAAAAAAAACACATCCAACACCGAAACCGCTCCGATACCGAAACCAATCCGATCTTGTGCAGAATAAAAAGCCAGCGCCACGCAATCATGTAAGTTCCTGTTCATGTTCCAGTTCCTGCTCCAAATGCACTTCCAGCTGCAAGCCCCAGCACACCTCCCACATAGACATAGAGCGCTTGTAGCGGACCCAAAATTGTTGTATTTAGATTCGATTGAGGATAAGAGATTGATGGTGTTTACTTTCGTGTGTGCGTGCGCTTTTGCAGGTTGCCAACTGGCGCATGGAACGCCTCGAGGTGGACTCCAAATCCAACTCAGACGAGGAGTTCTTCGATTGTCTGGGTATGTGCCATCCATATGCTTTAGGTGCTCTAAACTAATTGTTGTCACTTACAGACACAAATGAGACGAACTCGCTGGCCAAATGGAGTTCGCTGGAGCTGTTGGGCGAGGGCGATGACAGCCCGCCGCCACATGGCGGCAGCTCTTCTGGCAGCGGTGGCCCTGGCGGTCATGCTTGTGGTCGCCATAAGCAGGAGGATAGCATATTCAATCAGGACTTTCTTATGCGTGTCGCCTCGGAGCGTGGCAATAAGCGACAATTGCGCTCTTCAGCCAGCATTGATCGCAGTCACGACTCATCGCCACCGGGCTCGCCGAGCACACCCTCCTGCCCCACAACCATACTGATCCTGGTGGTGCATGCGGGCAGCGTGCTGGATGCGGCCAGTGAGCTAACCGCTAAGAAGTCGGATGTAACAACATTTCGCGGCTCATTCGAGGCTGTTATGCGTCAGCATTATCCCAGCCTCCTGACACACATGACCATCAAGATGGTACCGTGTCCATCGATCTGTACGGATGCACTGGGCATACTCTCCAGCCTCAGTCCGTATTCATTTGACGCATCACCGTCGGCAGCGGATATACCTAATATAGCAGATGTGCCCATTGGTGCCATACCGCTGCTCGCTGTGGCTTCGCCCGAATTTCAGGAGACGGTCAACAAGACGGTCGCCGCTGCCAACATTGTTTATCATGAGTTCCTCAAATCGGAGGAGGGTCACGGCTTTTCCGGCCAAATTGTTATGCTGGGCGACTCGATGGGATCGCTGCTGGCGTACGAGGCGCTCTGTCGCTCCAATGGCAACCAGTCAAATGCCGCCAATCTATCACAGGCGGCCGGTCATGGCCCAATCGGCGCCGGTGGCGACAACAGTGCACGCATGTCACGCATGGACGATGATGAGCGTTTCATTGATTCTGATCTGGATGCGAAGCGATTGCTAGTGGCACCATCGCCACGACGTCGTCGCTCCAGCTCCTCGAGCGATTCGCGCGTAACCCGTTTGGACTTTGAGGTCAGCGACTTCTTTATGTTCGGCTCACCACTGTCTGTCGTGCTGGCCGCCCGCAAATTGCACGATGCAAAGGCGGCACTGGCACGTCCCAATTGCCATCAGGTGTACAATCTGTTTCATCCAACCGATCCGATTGCCGCCCGCCTGGAACCGTTGCTAAGCGCACGCTTCTCCATACTCTCGCCGGTGAATGTGCCGCGCTATGCCAAATATCCGCTGGGCAATGGACAGCCGTTGCATTTATGTAAGGGCCATCCATCTATGGATTACAGTCACACATAATCTAACGCTCTCTCTCTCTCCCTCTCTCTCTCTCTCTCTCTCTCTCTCTCTCTCTCTCTCTCTCTCTCTCTCTCCCTCCCTCTCTCCCTCTCTCTCTCTCCCTCCCTCTCTCCCTCTCTCTCTCTCTCTCCCTCTCTCTCTCTCTCTCTCCCTCTCTCTCTCTCCTTCTCTCTCTCTCCCTCTCTCTCTCCCTCTCTCGCTCAGTGGAAGTAATACAGTCGCATCCGCAGCATTTCAACGATGGCAACAATCTGCTTACCGGCCGTCGCCTATCGGATGCATCCATGCAGAGCACCATCTCTGGTCTCATTGAGAATGTCTCCTTAAGTACCATACACTCACGTAAGAACTGATTGATTGATTGACTGATTCAATGGTTAATTGACTTGTATGCTTTTGCAGTTCAAAACAAATGGTGGGGCACAAAGCGCTTGGACTATGCGCTCTATTGCCCGGAGGGTCTGAGCAATTTTCCGGCACATGCGCTGCCGCATCTGTTCCATGCCAGCTACTGGGAGAGTCCCGATGTGATTGCATTCATATTGCGACAGATTGGCAAATTTGAGGGCATACCGTTTGTGGGATCGCACGATGACAAGGACAACTCCTCGTTCCACCCCGGGCAGCCGCGCGAAAAGTGGATCAAGAAGCGCACCTCCGTCAAGCTGAAGAATGTGGCCGCCAATCATCGGGCCAACGATGTTATCGTTCAGGAGGGGCGGGAGCAGCGTTTGAATGCTCGATTCATGTATGGACCGCTTGATATGATCACGCTGCACGGTGAGAAGGTGGATGTGCACATTATGAAGGATCCACCGGCGGGCGAATGGACATTCCTAACCACCGAAATGACCGACAAGAATGGACGCATCTCATACAGCATACCCGATCAGGTGTCTCTCGGCTATGGCATCTATCCAGTCAAGATGGTGGTGCGTGGCGACCATACCTCCGTTGATTGTTATATGGCTGTTGTGCCGCCGCTAACCGAATGCGTTGTATTCAGCATCGATGGTTCATTCACGGCATCCATGTCGGTGACCGGCAGGGATCCAAAGGTGCGCGCCGGTGCCGTCGATGTCTGTCGCCATTGGCAGGAGCTTGGATATCTGCTCATCTATATTACCGGGCGACCGGATATGCAGCAGCAGCGTGTCGTCTCCTGGCTCAGCCAGCACAATTTTCCACATGGCCTAATCTCGTTCGCTGATGGACTCTCCACCGATCCGTTGGGCCACAAGACCGCCTATCTCAATAATCTGGTGCAAAATCACGGAATCTCAATTACCGCCGCTTACGGCAGCAGCAAGGATATTAGCGTCTACACCAACGTGGGCATGCGACCCGAACAGATCTTTATTGTTGGCAAGGTACATATAAACAACGATTATATATATTCATCTATATATTTTAATTGTCCCCCCCCCCCCCCCCCACTTCCCAACAGGTTGGCAAGAAATTGCAATCGAATGCAACGGTGCTCACCGAGGGCTATGCCGCTCACTTGGCTAGTCTTCAGGCGGTCGGTGGCTCCCGTCCGGCCAAGGGTAATGCACGTATGGTCATACCACGTGGCTGCTTCAATCTGCCCGGACAGTCGGCAAATCCGCGTCGCCGAAGGTAGGTCGTAGACTCAGAACTCAGAAATTTGGACTAGTCGCTTCTGACTAGTGGCACTCCTCCGCAGTCTTGTGTAAATTGTACATATGTATATGTTTGTGTTAGTATTAATAGGCAAATATTTGTATAGTGTGTATTGTATTGTATTGTATACTCTAAACATTGGTGTTTCTGTTTCTATGTTTGTTTGCTTATGTCAACTTATATTTTAAGTTTGTTAATTAGTTTGTATAACATTGATATGTTAATTTGATTAATTTTGTTGGCATAATTTGCACGCTGACAATATATATATGTATATATATATATATATATATATATATGTGTATGTATATTGTCTATAACCCACACCTGTGTCCTGTGTGTCCTCCGATAACAGCGTAACCGTATGTGACCCATGTGAAAGAACGTTTGTAATTAGCTAATTGTATTTGAGCTGCAAATTTGCAACTTTCTCTCTATCTGTTTCTATCTATATGTCTACCTCTTTGCCATATATTTGCTTGCAAACAATAAAATGCACAATCCATCCACAACCAACAATACCAACTACTACAATCTGTGGCGCTGGCCACCTCCACCTTCTATCGATCAGCAATGCATTTGAGGCGCAATCGCCGCCTCCTGCCACTCCCAACAGCGCCAGCCTGGGCCAACTGAACGAGAGCCTTGAATTAGAGCAAGAGATTGCCGGCATGGATGTGTCGCCCGGATATGGTCAAGTGCGCATCTTTCCACTCCTCCGTCCAGCCACGCCCACCTCTCTCCTCAAGCAGCACACACAAAACGTTGCCTAGTCCATTTATATTGATTTATTTATGTAATTTTTAAGTTGTCGGAAAGAATTGCAATGCCGTTACTATGTATTATAAATAAATAAATATATATATATATATATATATATATATATATGTATTGTA